>NC_045960.1:101790969-102003185 GCF_010909765.2 Amblyraja radiata
ACAAAATGGAATTTTTCCGAATTTTAAAAAGCCGAAACACACTCTCAGATGAATTTATTCAAAATGGTAGATATGAGATCAAATGAAATAAATTGCAAAGAAATTTTGTTGAAATCTCAGTTGTCAAAGAAAACAGATCAATTTTTTGAAAATTGTTCCTTTCCTCTAGAATGAAATCAATCACAATGAAACCTGTTGCCAATTACAATGAAATGTCTTTTTAAATATGTTATCAATTTAAACGTCAAATAAAAACCAATAAAATGTTTTCAATGAAAGACAATCGTTAATCTCAAAATTGTAAAGATGTAACAAATGGGGTAATTTTAATGTTAGAAAACAGTCTTTATGAATTAAAGACAATAGTCAAGAAGTCTGTATTCTCAAAATGATAAAGATTTTTCAAATTGGGTAAATTTAACGTATAAAAAGTTTATGTCAAAATATTTTGTGTAAAAAATTTAAAAAATAGTCAACGATGACAGTGAAAAAACAATGAATTTGAATCTAAGTTGTCAATGAAAAGTCAGCAATTATTTTTTTGTTAAACAGTTTTTGAAATTAAAAGTATGTGTTAAAATGCAGTAATATTAAGTGAGAAGTAAATCAATTCAATGAAAAACAAACAATGAATTTTACAATGAAATGCAATCAAATGGTACAAATAAATTCAATCCAATAAAAATAAAGCTGATTTTTATCGTCAGACAAATGCAATCCACGACTCCTGTCTTCACAAGCAAAGTAAGAATGACGGTTAGTGAAGAATTCAAACAATCGCTGAGCGTTCAAGATGATGTGTGAGCGCCTCCTGCACCAAAGGGGGGGGGGGGGGGGGGGGTGGTGCGTTTGTCGTCACACACAAAGATGAGGAGGGAGAGGGGGAAAAGTGTGGAGGGAGGGGGGGTGTGGGATCGGAGGTGGAGAGGGGTGAGGGGGAGGGAGGGGTGTTGAAATTATTAGTCTTTAAAAGTAATGTTAAGTGAGAAATAAATCAATTCAATGAAATACAAATATTGAATTTAACAATAAAATGTTAATGTTAAAAATGAAATGCACTCCTGAAGATTTATAATGAACAGTTAAATTAGTAAATTCAAATTGATAAAAATAAAGAAAATAACAATGAAATGCAATAAAATCTTTTTTTTTTAAAAATAAGCCTGTAAATTAAATTGACTTTTTAAGATTTATGTAATGATCAGGTTGATGTGAAACAAATAAATTCTATCCAATAAAAATAAAGCTGATTATTATTGTCAGACAAATGCAATCCACGACTCCCGTCTTCACAAGCAAAGTCAGAATGACGGTTAGTGAAGAATTCAAACATTTGCTGAGCGTTCAAGATGCTGTGCGCGCGCCTCCTGCACCAAAGGGGGGGGGGGGGGGGGGGTGGTGCGTTTGTCGTCACACACAAAGATGAGGAGGGAGAGGGGGAGGGGTGGTGCGTTTGTCGTCACACACAAAGATGAGGAGGGAGAGTGGGAAGAGTGTGGAGGGAGGGGGGGTGTTGGATCGGAGGTGGAGAGGGGTGTGGGGGTCTAAGCTATTGCAGTAAAGTAAACAGTGTCACTAATGCCAGCGTGTTGTAGAGTAATTAGTCGTTAAGAAATAAGCTCGGTCCTTCCTGTGAAAACCTACCGGTACTCGCGGTAAAGTGAAGAAGCGGTCTCAATTAATAAGCGGCCGATTGGCGATCGTGGAGGCGAGGATCATATCTGTGGCCGGGCAGGGGGGGGGGGGGGGGGGGGGTGGTGGTCAGTATTTTTAGTTTGCTCGTTTTCGGACCATGATAACGGGAGAAAAAGGGAGTGAAATTGATCGCTATTTGCCGCGAGTTCGTAAGTTACGCGATCGGAGCATTTTGTCCCTGCATGTTTTCGCATGAAGCTCCGAGATTATCTGTTATAGACTAATAACTGTACAACAGGCTGGCATTAGTGACAATGTTCAATTCACCGCGTTATAGTTCAGGCCCTCAATTTCATGAATGAACGTCTGAGTAAGTGAGTGAGTGAGTGAATGAATAAGGAATGAATGAATGAATGAATGAATCTATTAACGTTATAAAGGGTGCAATTAGATTAATTAAAGTCCATACAGTTTGATGTTCATAAATTCCGGCCTTTAGTCTTTCCTTTCAGGTAGGTGATTCATGGGTTCATTTGTGTTCCAGCACATCAGCATGGACCTTGTTCTCTTGCATTTTTATCCACTTCGCAGCACTTTCTTCAGTCTTTTTTAATTTTTTTTTGCACTAAATACAATGAAGCTGCTGCAAGTTTCCATTACATTTATTCCACAGAACAACACATTTGAATCTCCAGTAAAACAGGCATCTGTGAAGCCCTCTCAGCCATTTTGTGTGCTGGCCTGAAACAAAGCGCGTGATTGGCCAACTGGCAGACAACTCAATGTCAAACGTGCATTGATTGGAATATTAAAATCTCGACATATTGTTCGTTCTTCTCTAATTTAATTAAGTTGTGCATGTGTTGTTCATATCGAGTTTAGGGGTTTGAAACACGTTAATATTTTTACACAATATGTGAACATATCATGTTGTTTTGAAAGCTCCTCGGCTCACAGGCTATTCTCTGTACGGTAACTATGGCAACGATGTCTTTGAGCATCGGGGCTTGTGTGGGTGATAAGCCAGTTTAGTTTTGAAGTATTGGGGGGGGGGGGGGGGGGTATGTTATCCATTAAAAACGTGCGCTTAAACACGACGGAATGAAATGAGAAGCGCATACTTAGAAAGAAAAGCGAAATCTCTGACGAAGTGGAAAAGACGTGGGTGGTCCTGCGGCCCCCAATAGCCCCCAATGGGGGGGGGGGGGGGGCCTCACACACACTAACCACCCCCACACACAGAGTTGGAAAAGTGCATAAAGACCGTTCCCTACCTGTAGCCCCCAGGGGAGATTTGGTCGTTGAAGTCTGGTCCCTGCCGTCTTAAAATAGTGTATCTTGAAGTCGTCGAAGTCGGGTCCGTCTCGGCAAGGCGGGGGGGGGGGGGGGGGGGGGTTTGCGGTGCGGCATCACACACACGAAGCTTCGACACACACAGAGCCTTAAAAGTGTAAATGCCCGACATCTTTTCCGTTTTTCTCTAATTTAATTAAGATGTGCAGGTGGTGTTCTTATCGAGGTTCAGGGGTGAAAATATTTTCACACACACAATATGGGAACATCTCATGTTGTTTTGAAGGCTCCTCGGCCCTCATCTGACTCTCTGTACTGTCACTATGGCAACGATGTCTATGAGCACTGGGCATTGTGACATCACACGATGGAACGTTCACCATTGGCTGGGGCTCCTGCATTGGCATATGTAAATGGCTCCATTCCGATTGGGCATCTGTGAGCATTGGGCATTGTGACATCACACGATGGAATGTTCAGCAGGGGCTGGTGCTGGTGAGGCTTGTGTGGGTGAGAAGCCAGTTTAGTTTTGAGATTTTTGGGGGGGGGGGGGGGGGGGTGGGTAAGGTTTTGATTTAAAACGTGCGCTTAAACACGACGGAATGGAATGAGAAGCGCATACTTAGAAAGAAAAGCGAAATCTCTTCCAAAGTCGAAAAGACGCGGGCGGTACTGCGTCCGGTTTCGGAGTTGCGGAGAATCACAGGGAGCGCGCCAGCAAAGGGAGTGGGCCAGGGTGCCGGACGGACGGAGTTCCGTTTTGGAATCTGGGGCGAGAGTTTTATATATTATATGATGATATCACTCCCATCGTAAAGAGTTCCGAGCAAGGTACAATGTTGAACATTTTTTCTGCTGCCTTCATTTCTGTGCCTAAATTTTTAGCCTGGAGTGTTCAGCACATTCCAGATTGTGGACACTTTTTCTCGTCTCTAAAATTCCTAATTCATCGGAACCTTTCTGACTCCTTACCCTCTCTAGATTGTTCCATTCTTAACTGCTAATATATCATTGACAACCTCCATTATTTCCACTGTTCCTACTTGTTTAATTGTCACCCACACACTGAGGACCAACCCTAACATTGTCATCACAACTGCTGATGAGAAAACTCTTATTATTGCTTGCCAAATAAACCCATAGCTTGTAGAGGTTGAAAGTCAGCTTAGTGACATCTATTCATTCTTCCCTCTGGACCACGACCCAAGCAGTGAAGAACAGACCATTGTACCCGGTCATTAGACTCCATTAGATAGCATCCATTTAGATCCTACAGCCTTCTACACCAACCACACACTTCCACCTCCTCTCCAAGATCCACAAGCAGGACAGTCCGAATCGGCACATGATTTCAGGCTGTTTTTACCATGTTGAACTTAGTTTTTCCTGTCTCAACTCTATTCTTTCTCCTCCATCCTTAAAAAATCTAGTCAATTTCTACCCAGCCTGAGAATCATAGAGCCAGACTATTTGACCCACTGAATCTGTACTTACCATCTACCATCCATTCATCCCTAATCCTGTTTTATTCTCACAATCCAATCACCTCTACCTCCAGATTCCACCACTCACATATGTTAGGGACAGTTTGCAGTGCCCAATTAACCAACCACCCTACTCATCTTTTGGATGCAGAAGAAAGCAAGAGCATCTCAAAGAAACAGGATTGGATCCCGTTCACTGGTGCTGTGAAGCAGCAGGTCTATTAGCTGTGCCACTGTGCTACCCTTAACCTTTTGCATGACCTCTTCTTGCATCACCGTTCTATCTTTGCATGGCAAAACTCATTCCCACATTGAACAACTTATTTACCTCCACTCAGATCAAATGCATAGCTATTGAAACTTCCCTGGGTCTTGGTTATGGAGGCACAAGAGATTGTAGATGCCGGTCATGTAGCATCTGTGGAGGGAAATAAAGAGTAGATGTTTTCAGTCAAAAACCCTTCATCGAGACCTATTCAAAATTATGCCATTTTATTTCTGGAATACATGTATCAGTCAGTATTTCAGTTCCACTCAGACCCCGCACTCGCTTCTTTATTCTGTATAATGACCTTGGTATTAGTTCTGCTTTCTTCTTTTGAAAATACCTCAAAAATCTTAACAGTTTTTCTATGAATTCCCTCTTCACTTCTACATGATCCATATCTGATTCTGCCTTTATTTTTCTTGACTTTGCTGCCTCCATCTCAGGAGACAGCTGAGCAACCATCTTCTTTTACAAGCCCACCAATCACTGCTACCTTGACTGCACCTCTTCCCACCTTGCATCCTGAAAAGGTACCATTCAATTTTTAGAGTTTCTTGGCTCCATCGTAACTGTTCTGAGGGAAATACCTTTAAAACTAGTGCCTTCTTCAGAAAAATGCTACTACCTGATACGACTTCCACTGTCCTTAAGTCAACGTTTTCCTCATCAACTCTCTTGTTCTGAAAAAATGAACTTTGCGACGATTAATTATGTTGGTTATTTGGTAAAATTATACATATAATTTGATTTCTGTAATCAATATCAAGGCCAAAAAGCAAACCATAAGATCATGAAAATGAACTTTTTGGTATTAATTTGTGATTTTTGCTGCATCTATAATTGATTTTTTATATTTATATATAGTCGGGCTTGAAAGCAATAAGTTGAGATTATCAACACCTTTGCTAATTTGAATGCTGGAGTATATTGAGAAAATATCAGAAAGATATCTTTTATCTGTTGGTGGAAGAGTAACCTGGTTTCTTCTAACTTGACATTGTCTATTGACCTATATTAGCCAGCATTAGTTTTATGGATGTCCTTTCTCATTAGGTGATGAACTTGTAGAGTGAATAATTTGCCAATATCACTTGCCTTGAGGTATTGCAACTGCCATCATGGCAGAACCATGTTTGATTCATGCTTCAAGTTTTCATGTTTTTAAACTCTAGTTTATGCTCATTTAGTGGGTCAAATATCAGGGAATCATGAAGAATTATATAATTTTTATAAAATATTCTTGAGCATGAGAAGTGTAAAAAGTGTAAGCTTGCCTCGAAAGGTAATGCTGGCTGCCAGATTTCTGTTGTCCAAGGCTAATTTATACTTTAGTCAATTTGTGCAAGTCAACGTGAAGATTTAAAAGCAATTCAAACAATATAGTAGAAGATGATACATTAGCAACTTCTGTGTGGTCTATTTAAAGGATGGTTCTTTAAGAAACAACATGTAATGAACATTTGATTCATGTTCCCACAGCTGCAAAAGGGAACTTGGCCTTACAGGGAGAATGGTGGGAAGAGCAAACAGTTGCCCTAATTCTTGTTCAGAACACAGACCCCTACTGGGACCATATGATTGTAAAATCATCCCATGTAAAAGGAAATTAACAAAAACTGCCAGAGCACAACGCTGCTATCAACGACACTCTTTTTCCTGTATAGGTGTCAACTGCTCTGTGTGAGAATATGATGGCACCTGTCATCTGTAATCAAACAGGCAAAGAAATGAATAGGCCCATAAAATATTTATTCACAACATTTATTATAAAACATTATATCAGAAAGTATTATTCGTTATTTAACTATTCCCTAGAATGGTCACCTATTTGCCCCTGAAATGTTCAGTTTTTCATTCCAATATAATGATTTTATTATTAATACAATTTTATTATTAATAAAATCATTGCAGTGGAATGAAAAACTGAAAATTTCACCATTTTGATTTCACCATGCAGAGCTTACAGCAGTGTTTATACATAGCCTCACATTTCAGGGCACCATAATGTTTGGGACACATGGCTTCACAGTTGCTTGTAATTGCTCAGGGGAGTTTAATTGCTTCCTTAATGCAGGTACAAGAGAGCTCTCAGCACCTAGTCTTTCCTCCAGTCCTTCCATCACCTTTGGAAACTTTTATTACTGTTTATCAACATGAGGACCAAAGATGGCAATGACAGTCAAAGAAGCCATTAGGAGACGGGAAACACGAATAAAACTGTTAGATACATCAGCTAAACCTTAGGCTTACCAAAATCAACTGTTTGGAACATCAACAGCTAGGAAGCGGCCGTCCCAGGTGGCCCAGCCGCTGAGAGGACTCTCCCGACGCCGGGGCAAGATCACCCGGTGAGAACGGCCAGGAACATCGGGCCTCCGTAGAGGCAATTGCGGTGGCCTCAATAGGCCTGACTTTGGGTGAACTTGGGGTTGGGGACTGGACATTGTGCCTTCCCCCACAGTGGTATCCATTGTGGGGGGATGATTTTTTTTGTCTGTAAGTAATCCTGTTAGTCTTTGTCCAAGATGGCTGTCGGAAGGGAGAGTGGACGCTGGCGCGCTTTAGCTGCCGCTGCTCTCTTTTCACATTGTGTTTTTGATTTTTTGTTTTTGGACTGAATTCTGTTTTTAATTTGTGTTTCTGTGATGTCTTTATTATTTATTTTATTCTGATTATATGTTTTTTATTCCTGTTAATCTCTGTAAGGTGTCCTTGAGATTTCTGAAAGGCGCCCAAAATAAAATTTATTATTATTATTATTATCATTAAGAAGAAAGAGAGCACTGGTGAGCTTACTAATCACAAATGGACTGGCAGGCCAAGGAAGACTTCCACAACTGATGATGACAGAAGAATTCTCTCTGTAATTAAAAAAATCCCCAAAAACCTGTTTGACAGATCAGAAACACTCTTCAGGTGTCAGGTGTGGATTTGTCAATGACCACTGTCCACAGAAGACTTTATGAACAGAAATACAGAGGCTACACTGCAAGATGCAAACCACTGGTTAGCCTCAAATAGGATGGCCAGGTTACAGTTTGCCAAGAAGTACTTAAAAGAGCAACCACAGTTCTGGAGAAAGGTCTTGTGGACAGATGAGATGAAGATTAATTTGTATCAGTGATGGAAAGAACAAAGTATGGAGGAGAGAAGGAACTGCTCAAGACCCAAAGCATACCACCTCATCTGTGAAACACGGTGGTGGGGGGGTTATGACCTGGTCATGTATGGCTGCTGAAGTTACTAGCTCACTTATCTTCATTGATGATACAACTGCTGATGGTAGTAGCATAATGAATTCTGAAGTGTATGGACACATCCTATCTGCTCAAGTTCAAACAAATGCCTCAAAACGCATTGGCCGGCGGTTCATTCTACAGGAAAACAATGATCCTAAACATACTGCTAAAGCAACAAAAGAGTTTTTCAAAGAAAAAAAAATGGCGAACTCTTGAATGGCCAAGTCAATCACCCCGCCTGAACCCAATTGAGCATGTCTTTTATATGCTGCAGAGAAAACTGAAGGGGATTAGCACTTAAAACAAGAATAAGCTAAAGATGGCAGCAATACATGCCTGGCAGAGCATCACCAGAGAAGACATTCAGCAACTGGTGATGTCCATGAATCGCAGACTTCAAGCAGTCGTTGCATGCAAAGGATATGCAACAAAATACTAAAAATGACTACTTTCATTTACATGACATTGCTGTGTCCCAAACATTATGGTGCCCTGAAATGGGGGGACTATGTATATAAACACTGCTGTAATTTCTACATGGTGAAACCAAAATGTATAAAAATTGACTTTATTTAAAATTTGACAATGTGCACTTTAACCACATGTTTTTTTTCTATTACAAATCTCAAATTGTGGAGTACAGAGGCAAATAAATAAATGATTGGTCTTTGTCTCAAACGCTATGGAGGGCACTGTAATTAGCACTGTAATTGGCATCATAGGCTCTATTGCCCTTGACCAACAAAAGTCTATCAGTATCCATTTTGTAAATTTCCAGTTGACTTAGACATTACATAATAAACACAGCCAATATACTATGAATTGGGCACCCAATATATGTGTGCAGGAAACACATGTTCATTTGGAATTATCAACTATTGCCAATGGATTTATTGTGATTTGTTCCAGGCAGATCTTTCCAAATGGGTTACCAGAAGACTTTTCATTTATTGCCATGTTCCGCCTGAAGAGAGGCAGCAGAAAGGAGATCTGGCACTTGTTGAAGATTGCTGATCGGTCGGGTGATGTGCAGGTAGGCATAATTCTGTCAAGTTGTCTTAGCAGATTCCAAGATCTTAAATTGTGCCTGAATTTGCTGGAAACGTGCATTTATGGAGACAATTGATGGGTTAAAAAGCCACTTGCTGAACTTTCCTCAGAATTTGTCTGAGTATGAAGTATTGGTAACCAGCTAGAACCGGCAAAAAGGAAGAGTAGAGCGTTCAGATGATGGCAAAAGAATGTGGATGGAGATGGAAATCGTATAGGTAATGCCCTTGATACTTAACCTCATCCCTCTGCAGCCGCTGATGGGAATCAGGGCAGTAGACCAGCTCGAAAAGGTGTCAATTCAAGGATGTGGCTGGAATAATACATAGGACGGAAGAGGAGAATTTATTTTAAGATCAACATTATATGTATAATATTCCCAAAAAGGGAATTTGCTTTGCTGAAGTGCATCAACAATTTACATTGTGAAGCAAATTGATAAGTATTTGGAGGCACCGTACCATTCAGGTAAAGCAGTGGCATTTGAATGGAAGAGTATGTATGCATGTACGCACACTATAATTTATCTTGGTCTTTGTGACTTAGAACAAAAGGTTTAGATCCAAATTTTCCAGGCAAAATTGCTAGTTATTTGAAGCCCAGTGGCCAATTGTGTTTTTTTTTGTACATAGACAGAGAACACTTGTTGCCAGGACTATCAACAGGGAATACCACTAATGCAGTCCTGTCCTTGCCTATTATGCCCAGAATGTGCTAATCATTATGAAACACACCTGGATTTTTCCAATGCCCTACACATCCTCATTCTGTCTCAACACTGTTTACATCACTGTTTGAAGCGCATGCACAGAAATGAATAGGACAGGAGTAGCAGTTTTTGCACAGCAAGTTCTCACCATCAGCAATATGATCGTGATCAAGTGGACATCGGTAAGACAGATTGGGTGATAAGGAGCAAGAGTACTGGCATTTAAAAGAAATGGAGTGAGAAATAAAATGACGAAAGACCAGTTTAACTGAAGTTGGATAATTTAATATTCATTCCAGAAGGTTGAAAAGTACATAGAGAGAAGATAAGATGTTGCTTAGACTTTAGACGTTTTTCTTCTAATTTACGTTGGGCCTCAGAGTAGAAGTGGAGGAGGCCGCAGACAGGTCTGAAAGGGAGCGGGATTGAGAACTAAAGTGGCATGCTGCAGGAAACTCAAGATCACCCCATTAGACTGAGCATAGATGCTCTGTGAAGTGACCACCCAATCTGAGTTTGGTTTCTCCAATGTAGAGTAGCCTATTTTGTGAACTCAGCCTTCCGATGGAGGCACAAGGTAAACTCTTCCACTCTGACACCCACCGCTCATTCAGTTAGGGGTGCTGGCCCAAAACGTTGATTGGTTCATGACCGGCTGAGTTTTTTTCAGCATTTCAGTATTTTGTATCTCTAAAATCATGTTTGACACATCTATTGAAATGTTTGACTATTTTGTAACTAGCTAAGTAGTTTATGGAAAACTCGTTGATCTGCTGCATTTAGACATTTAGAAAGGTGATAACAAACCAAGATTAGAACACAGTGTATTGGAGATAATATACCAGCGTGGACTGACTAACATAAAGAGTCAGTCATTCAGGATTATGGAAAAAATATTTGATTCGGAGGATATGTATCTTTGGAATTCTATAAGCAAGGGAATTGTGAAGGCTTAATCGTTGAAGATATTCAAAGCAGAGATCAATAGATTTTTAGATATTAAGAGATTCAAGTATATTAGGTCACTACAAGAAAGTGCTGAGGATAAAGATGTTAGTGAATGGCAGAGAAGGCATAGTGAGAAAATGGCCCATTCCCTTAATACCTCGCTGAAAGTGTTAGTCTAGGTTTCTGTGCTTGAGCCTCCAAGATTTCAACCTGAAATCTTCTGACTCAGAGGTGCGACTGCTACTGATTGAGTTATGACTGGCAACCTGGTCACTTCTGGGAAGCTGGTATGATTTCTTCCTGCTCTTTGTATTCAATTAGGTGAAGATCTTATGTTTATCTGCAAAATATTGTTTGAATAAACTAAAGGCTACTCACCCTAACATCAAATTCAAATTAGTTTAGGCGAAAATCCCCCTTTCCCAGTTATTGGTGGCCAGTGGATGTAAATATTCACCCTCAGTTAATTTTCCTTGGCATGGCGATTTGTCCTCAGTGTGTCCACTTCTGTTCTTCCTTCAGGTCTCTATCGTTGTTGATGGAAGTCGGAAGGCAGTGGAGTACAGCGCTAAAACCCTCTCTGGAAATGTCATGCACGTCACGTTCAGGAAGCGAGAACTGTTCCCTCTGTTTGATAGGCAGTGGCACAAGCTGGCAATTAACGTGAAATCTGGGTTGGTGTCACTTTACAAGGACTGTGAATTGGTCGACAGCAAACGAAGTGAAGAGCTGGAGAACATTGATGTTCAGGGGAAGACTGCAATTGGTCTGCGTGTCAGTGATGAGATTCCCATTGATGTAAGTAATTGTCAGAGGCCACCAAGAGATGAAGTTACACTATATTCTATACTATATATAATAAGGCTTGAACTTTTTGAGATTTCGTTTTGGGAATGTTTGTTCCATGATTTCACTGTTTGGTGAAAGTCCTAGCACCCATCCAGCCAACTGAGACTAAAGCACACTGGATAGCCACCAAGTGATCACTGGAGTGGAAGGCATCCTCATCTCCATTGCACAGCTACATCTCTTCACCATATAAAAGCTGTCTAGGGTCTGACCTCCCCAGAGGAGCATGGGTAAAGCTCAACAGACTTTGTACTGGAGTTGGGTGTTTCAATGCCAGCATGTGGAGATGGGGGCTCCGCCAGAGCCCAGCCTGTGAATGCGGAGCAGAACAACAGACAGTCAACCATGTCATCTCTGGATGCCCGCTCTACCACCCACCAAATGGAGCTCAGGGCTGGCAGACATTGACGCAGAGACAACAACCTGGCTGCTCAATACCCGGCTTGAGATCTAACTATTCCTTTGGTTTATGTTTTATTCGCAAGAAGAAAACTGTTTGGTAAAATTTAGTTTTTTTCAGTTTTAAACAAATGGAAGGAAAATACACCAACTTTCACTTTCCATAATAAGTTGCAACTAAATCATACCAGAATATTATTCAAAGTCATCCATTACCGTTTTAGAGGTACGGTGTGGAAACAGGGCCTTCGGCCCACCGAGTCCATGCCGGCAAGCGATCCCCGCACATTGACACAAGCCCACACACACTTGGTACAATTTACACTAATACTAAGCCAATTAACCTACAAATCTGTACATCTTTGGAGTGTGGGAGGAAACCGAAGATCTCAGAAGAAACCCACGCAGTCACGGGGAGAATGTACAAACTCCGTACATACAGCACCCCTAGTCAGGATCGAACCCGGGTCTCTGGCGCTGCAAGTGCTATAAGGCAACAACTCTACCGCTGCACCGCCATGTTACTTTGTTACTTATCCAGGTTTTGTACTCCCAAGTTGCCTGGTCATGTCGCTGCATGGTAAATCCCATTGCGTAAACACAAACATTTATCGTCCATGCACAGCACCTGCATTTAAAAGGCATGATTTATATTAATAAATGTATTGCCTGCATAGATATTTTTAGTGGTGCAAGGAATAAAGTGCAGTTTTCGTGCAGGATTCTGGCAATGATTTTTGCTTATTGTTGGTTGAAAACTGAAAGATTCATGGATTATCTGTTAATTATTTGGGGATTAATTGTTGTTATATTGAAGGAGCCATGACGTTAAATTAATTTGGATAGCTGAGGCACAATGTAGAAGATGAAAGTATAATGATCTGTTTCTGGTATCTTTATGTAGTTTGACCTTCAAGGGATAATGATTTACTGCAACCCTCAGTTGGCAGAACTGGAGAACTGCTGTGAAATTCCGGGTGCCCTGGTAAGTAGGCCGTTGTTTTCACCAAGCAAGGGTTATTAAAGTAAAGCTTTCTTCTGAATCATTAGCTATGAGTCCTTTGCTCACCAGAAATGAAAGGGTCTTCCATTTAAGGCAGAAAATAAGTTATTTTTCTCTTAGACCATCGTATGTTTTTGAAATTCTCATCCTCGAAAGATGATGGAATCAGTATCATTGAATATATTTTTTCTGCTACAGTAGATAGATAACTGTTAAGCAAGTGAGTGAAAGATTACCACTGATAGAAAGGAATGTGGAGTTGTGACAACGATAAGATCATTTATGAATGTATTAATTGGCACAAGGAACCACTGTTGCTGTGCTGGATGTATTTGTTTGTAGAGTTAATCAGTGTGGAAACAGGCCCTTCGGACCAACTTCCCCACACCGATCAACATGTCCCATCTACACTAGTTCCACTTGCCTGCGATTGGCCCATATCCCTCTAAATGAGTCCTCTTCATGTATTTGTCTAATTGCTTCTTAAACATTGCGATTGTCCCTGCTCAACTACCTCCTCCTCCGGCACCTTGTTCCATTCACCCACCACCCTTTGTGTGAAAAAATTACCCCTTAGATTCCTGGAAAATCTTTCCCCCTTCACCTTAAACATATACCCTCTGGTTTTCGATTCCCCTACTCTGTACTCGTTAGACTCAGCGTCTACTCTGTAAACTCTGTACGTCTACCCGATCTATTCCATATGGAATAGAAATGGTAGAGTGCGTCTACCTGATCTGTTTACATGGCATATATTTATCATTGTAACCAATCTGTCAGGTTATCATTATACCATATGGTAGATTTAGACAAGCACAAGATGCACAAAATCAGCAGAAGCAGAATGGTGTGTTTTTGGTGAAATTTAAAGAAATGAGAGGGGTTAAATAAAAAGGGAAATAATGAGAGTACAATTCCTTTTGATCAATAAAAGCTCAAAATGTGTTTCAAGTGAAATGTCAATTGTGTAAAGGGGAGGACAAAGGAAATTTGAGAAAAATCACTTTTGTAATATTGTTTTGTGAAAGCAATCAAAGTGCCCCAAACTTCATATCTTCACAATATCCAATACTTCCTCAATGACCTTTTTGGCTCTTAGCATTCTCTATAGCTGCAGAGGCCCAAATGCAAACTGGAAAAACAAAATCTCATATTCTGCATGGATAGCTTGCATCCCAGTGGTATGAATATTGATTGTTTTCAATTTCTGATACCCCCAGTACTCTTCTCCCACATACACATGCCTGGCCACCTAGTTTTTTTTTCTCCTTTTATTCATCCCTCTCATCCCCTCCCCCACCATCTAATTCTATCTTTCCATCATCCCCTCCCCATCTGGTTCCAGCTATCACCTATCTGCCTCTGTACTACCCTCCCTCCCTTGACGTACTGGCAATCTTGAGAAAAATCACTTAATGTTCTCCAGGGATGCTACTTGACCCGCTCAGTTTCGCCAACTTTTTGTGTCTTTCCACTATAGTTATAATGTTCTGTGTTAGGACAATATATTATTTGGCTCCCAAGGAGGATGTCACTGTAATGACTGGATGTAACTGATAGATAATGAAAGTGCAGAAGACTTTTAGGTCTCTGTCAAGATATGGTTTATTTCCATGAGCTACTTGCCTCTAAGTGCCCATCATACAACTATTATATGATAATAATAGTGATCCCATGAATCCATCATGAGGCCAGGCATGCAGGGAATGTAGGCCAGTTAAAGGCCATCAGGACTGCAACCCAGATGAGCTGACAGAGAAAGTGGTTCAAACAAGTACAATCACAACATTTAAAAGGCATTTGGACAAAAGCATGCATAGGAAAGGTTTGGAGGAATATGCACCAAGCAGAGACAAATGGGATGAGCTTAGATGGGCATTTTAGTGTGCATGGCTGAGTTGGGTCTGTTTCCTTGGTGTTTTACACTATATGACGTTTGACACATCTCCCGATCCTCTGTCTTCCATGGGAATACGTGGGCTATACCTCTGGTGTTGTGCATTTATAATGGAACCCACTGTAACTTTGAATAGATATATTCATCGGTCTTCTGATACCTTAGTGTGGTGTGAAGAGCTCTGTGGGTGACCTCGGCCAATATATTCAATTTTTAAAATAACATTAAAACACAACCAAAATTGTTGGATGAGCACATTTTACCTGACTGGTGACTATCTTTCAAGGCTGAAAGTTGTGGTATCTTGTGAGTGATTTAATGAGAAGTGTCTCATGGGGAAGAGTAATGTCAGCATGGTCTTAAACCAGGAAGATTATGGCTCTGATGGCAAAGCCAAATGATTAATCTGAATTAGGCCATTTTATTATTATGTCCATTCCCTTGATCTGTGGTAAAACTGTATAATCTTGATGTCCCCAGTGCTCAGCGGAGGCTGGTTTCTATACAGCCAGACTGGCATCAGAGAACTTCATGAGGCAGAAATCCATTCAATCAAGCCCAAGAAGTGAGAGTCCGAAGGTGAGGCTACTACAGTATAGTCATTGACTGCATCTTGCAAGCTGTTTAGCACGGATCCATAACTCAAGTTAAATTCCTTTCAGATATCACCAGAGCTTTAAAGGAAATTACAAAGTACTGTTTCCTCCTCAAAGTGTCTTTTTTTGTGAATCAGTATATGCGGTCCATTATGTCTTCAAAGGAAGGCTGTCTAAATTACATCAGCAAACTGCTGGATATAATAATATCTATGATGTATTAAGTTTAACACAACTGTGAAACAATAGGGGAAGCGTATACATGCATGCCAATGCTCAGCATTGCTGAGTTTTGTCAGAAGGCCAGGCTATGTATGTTATTTTCTCCTTAGCCTGGCTCAGGCTTAGTTGCAGTTTCCTGCTGCAAAAGAATGGAGTTGCTTCAATTTGTTCCTGCATGTGTAGATTTTGTAACTCAAATCTGAAACATATATTGCACCTTGAGCACTTTGTACCTTCATTCTCTTTAGGAAAGATATGCTGGAAGAACAAAGCAATGTTATAATATTTGACAAGCAAATAATTCAAAATTGTTATATTAATCCTTGTCATTCCAAGCAAGATGAGATTTATAGATCAGACCCCATATAGTTTCTGGACCAGTTAAGAGGACAATTAATAGCCAAGAATAATGATGTGATCGGAGTCACCCAAAAGACCACCCAACATTTTTTTCCCCCCTCTCGGGTACTAGTGAATTAGTTGTAATTTTATGCCAAACTGATTTTTACTGATATATTAATTTGTACCAAACATGGTTCAATAGTGCTTTATTGTCATATGTGCAAACGCACAGTGAGATTCTTTCCTTGCATACAATTCAGTAAACTATTTCCATACCTAAGCACAATCCCTGGAAGTGTACAGAAATAGGCTAATGAGCCCACATACAAGAGGCGCCAGTTTTGGTGCCATTTTCAAAATCTAGTCTGCGCTGATCTAATGACCGCTGCCCGATCCAGGCAAGCAATAGGCTGTAACAGAGCCTCCAGCCAACGTGTCCATTGGACATGTGGATCAACCATCGAACTGACATCCGTCTCCTCACCCGTCCACCTTTGTGCCCTGGGGATGCCACCCGCAGCCGACCTTGAGGAATTAAAGGATTATTAAGATAATGCCTCTTTAATCAATGGTGATGATATTGAACCAGATAACACTATGAGTGGTTCAGGTGAACTGGGCAAGCACATGCAGGAAAATGGAATAAAAAGTAAGACGAAAGACGATAAGAAAATTCCACAAAATGTGGAGCATGAACAATGGCAAATAATTCTTGAGCCAAATGGCCTCTTCCTATGAGTTCTTTGAGATTCCATGGGGTTTTATATATTTGACCTTGATCCACTCGAATGGGGAAAGAGGGCTTTTGGTGGTCTGGCCTCCTCCCATCCTGTATTAATAATAATAATAATAATACATTTTATTCATAGGGTGCCTTTCAGGACTCTCAAGGACACCTTACAATTAAAACAAGCATGACACCATAAAATTAAAACAAGCATGAAACAAAAACAATATAAACAGCAGCAAAACACAATTCGGAGAGTATTCTCACTATCGTCACTTTTTGACTGCTGCATTTTCTTTGAAACTTCCAAAGTTTGCATGATTTGTATTCTCTGCACACTGTATTTATCTATCTATATATATATATATATATATATATAATATGGCAGTTCAAAGAGAAATGTTGTGATTTTTTTATCAGCAAGAAATATTACACAAGAAATAGAAACTATTAAAACTAAAGATATTTGAGGAATTTGGCCAGATTGTGCAATGCATCACTTACCACAAACATCAGTGAGAGTTGGGTTAAACTGTGGTCATGATTTTTTCTGAAAAATGTTCTAAACAGAAGAAAATTATGATCATGACAAATCAAGTGCATGTCTTCCACAAGCTATTATATGTACTGCATTCCTCACTGTAGATACTGTTCGCATGGGAGAAGCTTACGTGCAGGGATCAGAGCCTCATAAAACGTATCCCTTTATCTTTTAAATAGAGGCACACACAAGTGCGTCAGTGTTTTAACTACTGCCCCATTGCAATCTTTGAAGCAGCAGTGGAGATCTTTTAGATCACTAGGAACATTGATTGTAAGTTAACATTAATGCACAGGGCACATTCTTATAATTTTGAGTTTTAAAAGGAGACCAGTTGTAAAATGAGGCAGACGCATTCAGACGAATAGTTGAATTGTAAGACATCTCTTGACAGTTCTTTCGATAAAACAAAAGGGAACAAATGCTTCAAATCCCTTGGCAATGACCGGTGTAGCTCTACACATGACAATACCAATAAAGCCATATGTTCTTGCAAGTCACAAGTCAAGTGGGCTGTTATTGATGTTTAGCCCCCAGGGTAGGATGTGGGAAACAGTTAATGACATACTTATCATTGAGCGGATAGTTGAGAGTCTGCAGGAGGTACTATATGTGGGGAATAAAGTCTGAGGAGCAGTCCAATAATTCCAATTAAGTTGTTTTATGTTTAGCTGACAGTTATTTTAAAAGTTAATTAAAATGAGTTTTTTATGCTTTTAATAATATGTTCTAAATATATCACTTTGGCAATTATTTGGCAATGTTTCATTTACTTCGAGGCATTTTGCTCAGTTTTTGGAATCTTTCTGTGACTTTTATAATTTGCAATATATTATATATTTTTAACTGGAAGCAATGTGCCCTAAAAGTATCAAGAGAAAATGTTGATGGTGAAACTTAGAAATAATCATGAACCATGAATGATGGAGGCACTCCAGCATAAAATGTAATCATGTATTGCATATCATTTTATGTGCTCTGCAACTGATTTGAAGGACAATGGGGCAATTTGAAGGATCGAACGACAAAAAACACATCCATGAATATGAAGTTCAATGGCTGGCTTGCTATATGCAAGATGTGCTTAAAAGGGAAAATCACAGCGTGCATAGCAATGTTATCAATTGGTGCACAAAGCATGTTTCGTGTCATTGATGCAGCAATGGAGCAAAGCATTCACTAAAGGAACAGTATCAGGCTCAACCATAAAGCAGCCTTTTATAGGAAGATGCCAATGTCCAATCATCCATCATAGAAACTGTTTCCACACAAAACCACATTTTTCTATTTCATGCTCACTCTATCAAGCTTAGTTTCCAATGAGAGCCTCCTGCATATCAGGAGATAGCGCAGATCTATTGGCACTTGGCCTGCATTTCCTGACTTTATGTTGATTACCATGGCTGACCTCAAAGAAAGATAAGAATTTGCAGCCGTTAAGTCAACATCCCCTTTCACATTATGTAGGAAGGAAGTGCAGATGTTGGTTTAACCAAAAATAGACACAAAATGCTGGAGTAACTCAGTGGGCCAGGCAGCATCTCTGGAGAGAAGGAATGGGTAATGTTTCGGGTCGAGTCTATGTTGCATAGGAAAATAACTTCCTTGTAGCTCTATAATCAATTAGTGCAGGCCTGCTATACTCATCCATTTTATTGGTTTAAAAATTCTAGCTCTGGGACTCCCATCAACCTCAGTACCATACAACATTTAATAATTACCCTATATGTTTAAAATAGCCTAACTTTTCTCAAATCCAAATACATAGCAATGCATCAAACTGAAGGGTGTTTGCTATTCGAGCCAAGGTTCCTGAATTGGAATTTGAAATATCCAGTTGGTAATTGGAGATTAGTGGGCAGAATTAGAGCACATGGTATTGGGAGTAGGGTATTGACATGGATAGAGAATTGGTTGGCAGACAGGAAAAAGAGTAGGAATAAACATTTCCCTGTCAGAATGGCAGGCAGTGGTGAGTGGAGTGTCTCAAGGTTCGGTGCTGGGGCCGCAACTATTTACAATATATATTAATGATTTAGATGATGGAATTAAAAGTAACACTAGCAAATTTGCAGATGACACAAAGCTGGGTGGCAGTGTGAACTGCGAAGAGGATGCTAGGAGGTTACAGGAAGTGGGCAGATGCATGGCAGATGCAGTATAATGGACAGTAGATAAAAGTGAGGTTAACCATTGTAGCGGCAAGAACAAGGAGGCGGATTATTATCTCAATGGTGTCAGATTAGGAAAAAGGGAAGTGCAACAAGACCAGGGTGTTTTTGTACACCAGTCACTGAAAGTAAACATGCAGGTACAGCAGGCAGTGAAGAAAGCTAATGGTATGTTGGCCTTCATAACGAGAGATTTGAGTATAGGTCCTTCTGCAGTTGTACAGGGCCTTGGTGAGACCACATCTGTAGTATTGTGTGCAGTTTTGGTCTCCTAATTTGAGGAAGGACATCCTTGCTATTGAGGGAGTGCAGCGTAGGTTCACGAGGTTAATCCCCTGGATGGAAAGATTTCCCTTATGAGGAAAGATCGGAAAGACCGGGCTTGTATTCACTGGAATTTAGGATGAGAGGGGATCTTATAGAAACATATACAATTACTAAACTAAGTGGGACCCGTTGGGTCCCAGCATCACACGGGAGGGCTGGTCACCAACGCAATATTCCACGTCTCCAACAATTCCAACATTGCTCGCCAGTAGGGGGGGCTTTCTGTTGCGCTAGTATGGGTGTTGCGGGCCGATGGTACTAGTTTCCAGAGGGCTATTATAGACATTGTGGGCCGAATGGATTCTTGGGCTGGCGGCCAACTGTTGCAACAATTTTAAAAGCCAGGCAAACAATTTGGCTGCAGCCACCCAACAACCAAAATTCATTTTGTGAACACAAACTTGTTAAAAAGGCAAGGCAAACAATTGTGCAGCAGCCACCTTACAGCCGTGGAGTTGATGTGCGTTCAGTGTTATTCGCAGCTCAGAGAGCGGTGACCCTCTCGCTTCCTGCGTTGGGCAGAGACTGAGTGAGGGACTACACTTCCGGGTTTTATAATCCCGCCCCCCTGCCGTCAGCGGGGGCAGCAGAGAGAATGGGGATTTAAAAAAAAACATTAATATCTCTCTGATTTTGCATCGCTGGAAAAAATTCTCTGGTCCCGGAAAGCGGAGGGGGGGCTCTGAGCGAGGTGGCCAAAAGTGACGGCCGTAGATGGCGGCGTTCTCTCGGAAATCACACCACAGCGAGCCAAAAGCGGTCAAGATCAGACTTTTAGTAATATACTAGACCAAGTGCAGACCCGTTGGGTCTGTTCCCCCAACGTGCGGTTGTGGGGGGGGATGCGGCATGCAGCGTCACACACACTAACTATCCCTCCCCGCCCCCGCACTCACGCTAATTACTGCCCTTGATTTTATATTAATATTATTAATTTGCTCCTTTTACCCCATAACCACCCGATCTACTGACGCATAGCCCCCAACTTGCAGTCACATCTAGAGAGAGGGGGGGGGGGTAGAGAGTTAGAGCAGAGAGAGAAGGGGCAGAGCAGAGACACAGAGAGAGAGGATGGAGGAGAGAAGGGAGAGGGGGGAGGAGAGAAGGAGAAGAGGGAGGGAGGGTGGGTGAGGGGGGAAAGGTGGGGGTGGAGGGGAGGAGAGAGAGAGGATGAGAGAAGGGGAGAGGGGGGGAGAGGTGAGGGGAGGGGGAGAGGTAAGGAGGATGGAGGGAAGGGGGTAGGGGTGTGTGGAGGGGAGGGGGGTTTAGGGGAGGGATGGTGGGGGAGGGGGAGGAGGGGGAGAAAAAGAGGGGAGAAAGAGAGAGAGGGGGGAGGGGAGGAGATGGGGAGAGGGGAGAGGGGTGTGTGGAGGGGAGGGGGGTTTAGGGGAGGGATGGTGGGGGAGGGGATGGAGGGGAGGAGGGGGAGAAAAGGGGGAGAAAGAGAGGGAGGGGGGGAGGAGGGGGAGAGGAGAGGGAGGGAGAGGAGAGGGGAGGGGGGTAGAGGGGAGAGGGGGGAGTGAGGGGGTGTGCTGAGAGGGGGTGAGGTGAGGGGAGGGGGAGAGGTGAGGAGCAGGGAGGGGGATGGGAGGTGGAGGGAAGGGGGTAGGGGTGTGTGGAGGGGTGGGGGGTTTAGGGGAGGGACGGTGGGGGAGGGGGTGGAGGGTAGGAGGGGGAGAAAAAGAGGGGAGAGAGAGGGGGGAGTGGAGAGGAGAGGATAGGGGGGGAGAGGAGAGGATAGGGGGGAGAGAGGAAAGGGGGGGAGGAGAGGGGGGGAGGAGAGAGGAGAGGGGGGGAGGAGAGAAGAGAGGGGGGAGAGGAGGGGGGGGAGGAGAGGAGTGGAGGGGAGAGAGAGAGAGAGAGAGAGTGCCTTTTTATTTCAACCCAAACCCCCCAAACAGCCATTTGCAGGCAGTGCTTTTTTTAACTTTAACCATATTTTCATTTTCAAACCACATTAAGAGTACTTACTCAGTTGTGTGGACATGTGTTCAGTGTTATTCACAGCTCAGAGAAACGTGACCCTCTGCCTTCCTCCATCTTGAAGAGACTGAATGAGGCACACCACTTCCTGGTTTTATAGTCCCTCCCCCCTGCCGCCAGTGGGGGCAGCAGAGAGAATGGGGAACTTTGTAAAATCATTAATATCTCTTTCATTTTTCATCGACTGGAAAAATCCTCGGAACACATGCGGCGGAGGGGGGCTCTGAGCGTGGTGGCCAAAAATGACGGCCGTAGGTGGTGGAGTTCTCTCGGAAATCGCAGCACAGATCGCCAAAACCGGTCAAGAACAGACTTTTAGTAATATAGAAGATAGATATAGATAAAAGGACTGGACAGGCTAGATGCAGGAAAAATGTTCCCAATGTCGGGGGAGTCCAGAACCAGATGCCACAGTCTAAGAATGAAGGGAAGGCCATTTAAAACTGAGACGAGAAAAAACTTTTTCACCCAGAGAGTTGTGAATTTGTGGAATTCTCTGCCAGATGCAGTGGAGGCCATTTCACTGGATGAATTTAAAAGAGAGTTACAGTAGATAGAGGTCTTGGGTCTAATGGAATCAAGGGGTATGTGGAGAACCAGGCATGGGTTACTGATTGTGAACGATCAGCTATGATCACAATGAATGGCCTCCTCCTGCACCTATTTTCTATGTTTCTATAAGTTCCCAATCCCATGAGCAAATGTTTCTATCATCTACACGTTGGTAAGTAGTTCCAATAATTCCTTCACTGAAGATGATGAACTATAATGAACTGGTTTTCAAGGGAAATTGGACATCTTGTTCGGAAAAAGAGGGAGATCTACAATAATTATAGGCAGCATGAAGTAAATGAGGTGCTTGAGGAGTATAAGGAATGTAAAAAGAATCTTAAGAAAGAAATTAGAAAAGCTTAAAGAAGATATGAGGTTGCTTTGGCAAGTAAGGTGAAAGTAAATCCAAAGGGTTTCTACAGCTATATTAATAGCAAAAGGATAACGAGGGATAAAATTGGTCCATTGGAGAGACAGAGTGGACAGCTATCTGCAGAGCCAAAAGAGATGGGGGGAGATATTGAACAATTTCTTTTCTTCGGTATTCACCAAGGAGAAGGATATTGAATTATGTGAGGTAAGGGAAACTAGTAGAGTAGCTATGGATACTATGAGTTTCAAAGTAAAAGAAGTACTGACACTTTTGAAAAATATAAAAGTGGATATGTCTCCAGGTCCTGACAGGATATTCCCTAGGACATTGAGGGAAGTTAGTGTAGAAATAGCCGGGGCTATGACAGAAATATTTCAAATGTCATTAGAAACGGGAATAGTACCCGAGGATTGGCGTACTGCGCATGTTGTTCCATTGTTTAAAAAGGGTTCTAAGAGTAAACCTAGCAATTATAGACCTGTTAGTTTGACTTCAGTGGTGGGCAAATTAATGGAAAAGATACTTAGAGATAATATATATAAGCATCTGGATAAACAGGGTCTGATTAGGAACAGTCAACATGGATTTGTGCCTGGAAGGTCATGTTTGACTAATCTTCTTGAATTTTTTGAAGAGGTTACTAGGGAAATTGATGAGGGTAAAGCAGTGGATGTTGTCTATATGGACTTTTGTAAGGCCTTTGACAAGGTTCCTCATGGAAGATTGGTTAAGAAGGTTCAACTGTTGGGTATAAATGCAGGAGTAGCAAGGTGGATTCAACAGTGGCTGAATGGGAATCGCCAGAGGGTAATGGTGGATCGCTGTTTGTCGGGTTGGAGGCAGGTGACTAGTGGGGTGCCTCAGGGATCTGTGTTGGGTCCTTTGTTGTTTGTCATGTACATCAATGATCTGGACGAAGGTGTGGTAAATTGGATTAGTAAGTATGCAGATGATACCAAGATAGGGGGTGTTGTGGATAATGAAGAGGATTTCCAAAGTCTACAGAGTGATTTAGGCCATTTGGAAGAATGGGCTGAAAGATGGCAGATGGAGTTTAATGCTGATAAATGTGAGGTGCTACACCTTGGCAGGACAAATCAAAATAGGACGTACATGGTAAATGGTAGGGAATTGAAGAATACAGTTGAACAGAGGGATCTGGGAATAACCGTGCATAGTTCCTTGAAGGTGGAATCTCGTATAGATAGGGTGGTAAAGAAAGCTTTTGGTATGCTAGCCTTTCTAAATCAGAGCATTGAGTATAGAAGCTGGGATGTAATGTTAAAATTGTACAAGGCATTGGTGAGACCAAATCTGGAGTATGGTGTACAATTTTGGTCGCCCATTTATAGGAAGGATGTCAACAAAATAGAGAGAGTACAGAGGAGATTTACTAGAATGTTGCCTGGGTTTCAACAACAAAGTTACAGAGAAAGGTTGAATAAGTTAGGTCTTTATTCTCTGGAGTGCAGAATGTTAAGGGGGGACTTGATAGAGGTCTTTAAAATGATGAGAGGGATAGACAGAGTTGATGTGGACAAGCTTTTCCCTTTGAGAATAGGGAAGATTCAAACAAGAGGACATGACTTCAGAATTAAGGGACATAAGTTTAGGGGTAACATGAGGGGGAACTTCTTTACTCAGAGAGTGGTAGCGGTGTGGAATGAGCTTCCAGCGGAAGTGGTGGAGGCAGGTTCGATGGTATCATTTAAAAATAAATTGGATAGGCATATGGATGAGAAGGGAATGGAGGGTTATGGTATGAGTGCAGGCAGGTGGGACTAAGGGAAAATAATTGTTCAGCACGGACTTGTAGGGCCGAGATGGCCTGTTTCCGTGCTGTAATTGTTATATGGTTATAATGGTTTAAGCACACTAATCTTGTGGCTTTGCCAAGACCTGAATGTTGTCCTATTGATGCTGATTCTCTCCCGGTGAGATTCTAAGCTGTTCCCTGTCCAACATAGAAATCTCTACATAAGAAGGGGACTTACAGTTGTTTAAGACCTAGTCTAATGGATAGGTTATTCCACAGCATTTACAGTGAATGAAACATTTACTTTAGTTACTGTTCTGTAGTAGGAAACAGCAGCCAATAAAGAGCAAAAAAATGACAAATCTGAACATTTTCTATGTTGTTGGGGATATTTATTGGTCTGACCACTTAGGGTTGCTATCCTTTATCCAGAAGTAGCAAAATGCGATTTTGTATGCCCACCCTGAGAGAATTCAGCTCTCCAGTTTGATGTCTCACCAAAATCTTCTCATTAATCTGAGATATTAGTTGTACCCCACCCCCACCCCAACACCTTTTGTGCATGGTATTGGAGGGTTAACAACTTTTAGAGTCTCAAACAAATAGACATAGTTCCAAGATAAGGGGGTGGTTATTTAAAATGGAGGCTGTGGAAATTTCTTTACACAGTGTGGTGAATCTGTGGAATTCTCTATCCCAGAAGGTTGTGGGTGTCAGATCATTAGATGTATTTCAGGTGGAGGCAGAAACATTTTTGAAAGATCAGGGAGTTAAGGACTATGGGGAACTGGTACAGAAGAGGAGGCCTGCGTAGAAATGGCCTGATCATTTGAATATTTGGGGCAGGCTTGAGAGGCTTACCTTTTCCCCTATTTTCTTGTGGTCTTGACACCCATTGACTTCAGTTTTACCAGGGCCCTTTTATGCCACATTGTGCTGAATGCTGCCGTGATGTCAAGCAATCAAAATGTATCTCTTTGGCTGTTATGTCCATGTGTTGATCAATGATAGGTTTAGAAGCCAAGTTGTCCAGGTGAAACCCTTGAGCACTGAATCCTTGTAGGAATGACTACACTTTAAATTTCATTTACGATCAGGCACTTGAAGGTATTCTGAGTTGTGAACTACTTCATGATCAATCCGTCCGAATGGGTTGACACTCCCTCTAATTGTTTTTTCCTTCCACTTTTAGAGCATTACTTTTTCAGTTGTTGATTTGATCAGATAAATAACCATTGTTTAGAGAATTATATTGTCCCATGATGAAGTATTTTCGACTGTACGCCCAAAGATGCCATTGGCCAACTCAATTCTTTCTATAGAAACAAAGAACTGCTGATGCCGTTTTATAGAAACATAGAAAAATAGGTGCAGGAGTAGGCCATTTGGACCGTCGAGCCAGCACCGCCTTTCAATATAATCATGGCATGCTTATACCAAAGATAGGCACAAAATGCTGGAGTAACTCAGTGAGTCAGGCAGCATCTCTGGAGAATAGGTGACATTTCGCGTGGGAACCCTTCTTCAGAACCACTGAGTTACTCCAGCATTTTGTGTTTATCAACTCTTTCTATGTTAATTTGTTCAGATATAACATAGATATTCTTATCTTCCTGGATTGTTCTATACCATTCTCAGTAAAAGGAGAAAGTTATAAGCATGAATAGATTAAGCAAAGGCATCAACGGCAGGTGCTATTTTCAGCAGGGTGCATAACCAATTATCTATGTTACTTAATACAATTGTAGCAACAGAAATATATCAATGTTTGTATTTAGTTTTGTTGATTTTCATTTGTGAAATGAGCATGTGTTCACATTAAAATTTCAGCAGTTTTTCACACTGAATTTAAAAAGCACTGTTTCTATTGATAATATTGCAGTTTTAAAACCAGTGGAATTTCGACTTGAATTTATGGAGTATACTGTTTCAAACCTGGCAAAGTTGTATCACGTATCTGTTGTTTTAAGTAATGGGCAAAAGTGATGGTTAGTTTAATAAATTAAGAACTGGAGCTTGGGTTTGACCCACAATGTCTCCTGTTACATAATTACTCTGGTGTTCGCATAGATCGCAGAATTGTACAGCACAAAATAGGCCCTTTCAGCCCACCTCATCCTTGCCAATGGTGACACCTACCTACTGTAATCTCATTTGACTGCATTAAGCCCATATCCCTCTATGTCTTTCCCATCTAAGTGTCTGTTTAAGTCCCTATTTGAATGTTGCAATTATTTCTGGCTGGTTGTTCCCAATAACCTCCACCTTTTGTATGGGGACAACATATCTCTTAGACCTCCTTTAAATTTCCTTCCTCTCACCATAAACCCATGCCCTCTAGTTCTACAGTCTTCTCCGAAGATAGACACAAAATGCTCGAGTAACTAATCTGGACTGGCAGCATCGCTAAAGGAAATTGAAGTGAGAGAGGGATATAGGTACATGCATTACATCTCCTGCATTTGCAGGGGAAAGAGGTGGGGTGGGATGAGCGAATCAAGGAATTGCAGAGGGAGCTGTCTTTGCGGAAGGCGGAAAGAAGGTGGGGATGGGAAGATGTGACGGGTGGTGGGATCCTATAGTAGGTTGTGAAAATATCAGAGAATGATGTGTTGGATGCGGAGGTTGGTTGTGTGAAAGGTAAGGACCAGGGAACTTTTCTTTGTTCCATGGTGTTGGGTAGACTGATGGGACTGAAGGCTGATAAATTCCCAGGGCCTGAGGGTCTGCATCCCAGGGCACTTAATGAAGTGGCTCCAGAAATCGTGGATGCATTGGTGATCATTTTCCAATGTTCTATAGACTCAGGATCAGTTCCTGTAGATTGGAGGGTAGCTAATGTTATCCCACTTTTTAAGAAAGGTGGGAGAGAGAAAACAGGGAGTTATAGACCAGTTAGTCTGACATCGGTGGTGGGGAAGGTGCTGGAATCAATGGCCTTTATTATAAAAGATGAAATAGCGGCACATTTAGATAGCAGTAACAGGATCGGTCCGAGTCAGTGTGGATTTACGAAGGGGAAATCATGCTTGACTAATCTTCTGGAATTTTTTGGGGATGTAACTAGGAAAATGGACAAGGGAGTGTCAGTGGATGTAGTGTACCTGGTCTTTCAGAAAGCACTTGATAAGGTCCCACATAGGAGATTAGTGGACAAAATTAGGACACATGGTATTGGGGGTAGATTGCTGACATGAATAGAAAATTGGTTGGCAGACAGGACACAAAGAGTAGGGATTAACGGGTCCCTTTCAGAATGGCAGGCAGTGACTAGTGGGGTACCGCAAGGCTTGGTGCTGGGACCATAGCTATTTACAATATACATCAATGATTTAGAAGAAGGGATTCAAAGTAACATTTGCAAATTTGCAGATGACACAAAGCTAGGTGGCATTATGAACTGTGAGGAGGATGCTCTGAGAATGCAGGGCGACTTGGACAGGTTGGGTGAGTGGGCAGATGCATGGCAGATGCTGTTAAATGTGGATACATGTGAGGTTATCCACTTTGGTAGCAAAACAGGAAAGCAGATTATTATCTAAATAGTGTCAAGTTGGGAAAAGGGGAAGTACAACAGGATCTGGGAGTCCTTGTTCATCAGTCAATGAAAGTAAGCATGCAGATACTGCAGTCAGTGAAGAAGGCGAATGGATGTTGGCCTTCATAACAAGAGGAGTTGAGTATAGGAGCAAAGAGGTCCTTCTGCAGTTGTACAGGGCCCTAGTGAGACCACACCTGGAATATCGTGTGCAGTTTTGGCATCCAAATTTGAGGAAGGACATTCTTGCTATTGAGGGAGTGCAGCGTAGGCTCACAAGGTTAATTTCCAGGATGGCATGAATGTCATATGCTGAGAGAAAGGAGCAGCTGGGCTTGTATACTCTGGAATTTAGAGGGATGAGAGGGGATCTTATTGAAACATACAAGATTATTAAAGGTTTGGATATGCTAGAGGCAGGAAACATGTTCCCGATGTTGGGGGAGTCCAGAACCAGGGGCTACAGTTTAAGAATAAGGGGTATGCCATTTAGAACAGAGATGAGGAAACGCTTTTTCACAGAGAGTTGTTAGATAGGGCTCTTAAAGATAGTTGAGTCGGGATACTGATTGTGGATAATCAGCCATGATCACATTGAATGGCGGTGCTGGCTCGAAGGGCCGAATGGCCTACTCCTGCACCTATTGTCTATTGTCATCTGGGGGGGATGGGGTGCAAGAATACAATTATAGGACACAGAAGAGATGAGCATGAAGGACCCATCTATGACAGCAGTGGGGGAAACCACTTTGCTAAAGAAAGAGTGCAGATGGATAACACATCTTGTGTGCAGATGTAGTGGAGACGGAGAAATTGAGAGTAGGAGATAGTGTATTTGCAAGAGGCAGAGTGGCAGGAATCACAGTCCAGATAATGGTGGGAGTTGATGGGTTTGTCGTAGACGTCAATCGATAATCTGTCCATACATTGTCAGACATTGTCTATGTCTGATGTCTATTACAATCAGTCTGACCTGAAATGTCACCTATCCATGTTCTCCAGAGATGCTGCCTGACAAAGTTTACTCTAGTACTTTGTGTCTAATTTTGTAACCAGCATCTGTAGTTCTTTGATTCTACAATGTTAAATCATCATGAGGGACGGAAGATCTTTGTTTTCATGTGGACACTGCCCATGTAGCACATCAGATTACAGGACATCAGTGAACAATGTCAATACATGAAACTTTGTGCGCCTGGTTTAGTTGTACATTTCTAGACTCAAACCAACTTCCTGATGCTTTAGGTAGTAGCACATCGCACGTAGTGGTCAAATGATATATGGCTTACCCAGTTCAGATCAAGGGCACAAGGGAGAGTGAGGACACAAAGTTGCTTTTAGTACAATTTATGGTGGAAAATGCAATAGGCACAGGCAGTAAATGGGATTAATGAGAATCTAACCTGCATTGCCAATGACAATTAAGAAAGGAATATTACACATGTTTACCTTTGCTGATGAAGTGCACAAGACTATAGCTTCTTTCTGATTACTGTACAAACTGCTGTTCATTCCCAGAATTATCTGTCTTCATTTTTATCAAATTGATAGTTAACTATTTTCTATTCTATTAATTAGGGAGCAGCTTGGAGTGTTCCCCAGAAAGGAGATAAAGGTGACTCCGGTCCAGGAGGGGAAAAGGTAAGATGTTCCTGCATATTTATTAATTTAAAACAACATAAAATGGATTCATATTTATGCGATTCTCTCATTTTTTCTCGTGCACTAACCACTCAATTCACCTCATTGTATCTTAAGGAATATTTTAATTTTTCCATAACATTTTCTCCTCTTATTCCATCTTGATCAATATGTTAACTTTCCAGCCTCTTTTGTTTCTCAATAGAATTAAATCAATGTTATTGATTTATTCTGTGTTTCCACAATAAGCTTTAAAATATTTACCCATTGGATCTGTAATTCCATGAGCTAATTCCACTTTTCACTTCCCCTATCTAGCTTAGCCCGTATCTGCCTACATCTGCTCTCCTTTCGACTTTTGAATAAACCATTCTTTTTTCTATTTGATCCTTAAATCTCATTGAATTATGATCAACATATAATTAGCTCATCTTCATAATCAATTTTGCCTTTGTAACTAGATCCAGCAATCCCTCCTGTATGTACAAGGACAAAGTATCATAGAAGAGTCACAACACAAAGAATGCCATTTAGCCCATTGTGCTGATGCCAGTCAAAAAACAGCTACATGATAATCCCACCTTCCAGCACTAGGACTGTATCCCTGCACATCCCAAACCTTCATGTCTAAATGCTGTTTACATGTATTGAGAGTTTCTGTTTCTGAATTCTAGACCCTGCCCACCTTCTGGGTGAGAATGCCAAATCCAGGGACAATTTCTTTCCACCTTGATAATAGAAGCCGCTTTACCATCAAGGGTTAAACAATTCAAATCTATCGGGCAAATATGCATCGGCTCTGCTATTCTCAATACAATTCAAGTTTCTCCCTACATTTTACTAAGTCTTTCGTCCAGTACCTCTTCTTATTTATGTATGCACTCCTCACTGTGGTAACTCATTACTATGTTGATTCCCTACTATGTTAGCTCTTTACTATGTTAGCTCTTTACTATGTTGGCTTCATTCTCTGTCTAGGGGTTCTTGCGTTTATTCTATTGGCTTCGTTCTTTGTCTAGGGGTTCTCGCTGGTACTAGTTCTTAACTACTGAATAATTCCTTGGTCCGGTCTCTTAAAGGGAAGTCCTGCTGCTCACAGGTCCTCTTTTGACCATTTCCAACTCCAACTCCAATTTCAATTTCAATTCCCATTTTAATTTTCAAATTTATTTCCAATTTTAATCCCAATTCTAATTTCAATTCATATTCCCTAAGTAATTCCATGTTACCAGATCTTCCCAAATTCCATCCTTCTTGATGCCCTTTGAACAATCCTTTCCATCTTTGTCTTCCTTTCTGTGGATAATATCAATGTCAGTTAATAATCAAGCTCCAATTATTCCTGTCAGATTCCACAAGTCTATTCCAAATCTCAAATTCAAAGTCCCTCCAATTCATCACCATACAATTTCGAGACCGAATCCAAAATTTATAAATTTATTTCTAATACCCATAATTTAGACACAATTCAGGTATTTTATTCCAAACCACAGAAGAATATTTTTTTATTTGAAGTCAGTTCTTTAAAGTGGGGCTTGTCCCAGAAGTTGTTATAAGTTGTCGGTGTTGTTTCTTTCATAGATAATTAAAGTTTCCTTTATTCTCCTTCCTTTTCTTTCTCCAATAGCTAGAGAAAGTTGGGCACTAGGGTAAGGTCCTTTTCTTCTTCCTTTCTGATAGTAGTTTCAGTTACTAGGGAGTGGAGATACTGAGGAGCATATTGCTCTGCCTGCTGGCCTTCCCAAATATCTTACAGGGGCAGGGCAGTATATCAATGAGAGACTATCTGGGGAGTGAGGTAAAAGAATGCACAGACCCCTTATGAATGGGAAGAAGACAGCAAAAGGTAATGTAGCTCCCCAAAAACAAGTGACCAGCAGGAGGAACTGATGTCAACTAAAATTGCCCAGTTGAATTCTGAAACGGACTGGAGTATTCCGGCCAATCTATACTCTGTCCATCCAAGCCCAGTACCTTCTCGAGGTTCTTCATCCATCACTTCAGGGAGAGACTCATACCTACACACAGACACTCCTCTCTGCTGGGCACCGAGGATCTCAGCTGGGTACCGAGGATCTCTGCTGGACACCTTCGTGCTGTGAGTTATCGATGCCGATTTCCAGAGCGACCTTTTCAATTCGTGCTCCCGGCAATGATCCGATCGATGGCAAGACCTGTATTTTAACACGCCACCAAATTGGATACCAAGTCTAACTCTGGGCCGCTCCTCGCCCGATGAAGTGCGTTTGGCTCTCGTTAAAGCAGCTGCAGTCTGCCAACAACGACCAAAGTTTTAGGCCTCTAATCCAGGAAAGGGCCTCTAACCCAACCCCAGCAGGGCCTCTAACCCCACCCTGGTTTTATGGGCCTCTAACCCAAAGGAGTGCTGACCACCACCCCCCTCCCCCTCCCCCCCCGTGCTTGCTAGACTCTGTTCTAATGATTTCGATTAGACCCTTTCCCAAGTGAATGATCGATCTGCTCTGACTGAAGAAGTGCTGAAAATCAATGAGGGAACCACACCGTAGGCCCGATTTCTGCAGTCTCGATCAAAACAGCTCAACACCCTTGAGATCCCCAATGTAAATTGGTCATTTTTAGCTTCCCCCCCAGTCTCGTTTCAGTAAAACACTGAATCAAGCACTTGAAACAACTAAATTTTATTTTAACAAAATTACGTTGCAGTTCAACTACTGTACCTATCCCACCCCAGGTTCAATCCTCCTATCTGCCTATTCATGCCCTCTAGGCCTCGCTCAGACAGAGTCACTCCAGAAGTTCACGCAGTCCCAAGTGCTCTCCCAGAAGATCGACACTGAACCTCGTTGTCGCAGTTTATGCCCCGAGACCTCGAGGGGCCGAACCACATGGGGGAAGTCTCATAATAACCCAATTACAGATATCGTTTAGCCCCATACATAACAGACATTCCCCAAACCCAATAATACAGCAGCTCAATACATTGTATTCAAAATTGACTTCGTAAGGAAGCCAACTTTTAAACATTTATCCTGATCTGAAACCCAGGCAAGCCTCAATACCTCATCCAATCAACACTAAGCAAAGTCGAACTCTGCAACATTATTTACAATTATTTACAAGGTGTATGTCTGGTTTGCAGCCATCCAATCCATTCTATGCATTTTGCACCTAATTGACAGGGTTTGCAGATTATCTTATTCTTTGCTTGCAATTTGTATCTAAGCTCTAGACACACTAGCACCTCTTCGCAGCTTGTCCCAGTTCTGCAGAGAGCAATTCCAAATTGACCACATCTCCCTGCAGCCCTGAAGCTTTTATCCCATTTTGAAGTCCTAGCCTCTCCAATTTAGCCAGGATTAACAGCTCCATAACCCCTCTCCTCTCCCTACCCCCCTCATCTCCTTCTATCTGTTTAAATAACATTAAACAACAATCCTCTCCTTGTCCCCTACCCCACTCCCTCCCTCTCCTTACCACAATGTTACAAATCTCTCATTGAACTGGGAGTCCTGTCTTTGTTAACATTGTCCATGAACCCTCTTTCCTCCCTACCCCAGGTGGGAGCCATTGTACCCCATTCCCCCATCGCAATATTCCACCACTCACTCATTCCCCCAACGCAACCCGATGTTGGGGCAGTCCAGAACCAGGGGCCACTGTTTAAGAATAAGGTGTAAGCCATTTTGAACGGAGATGAGGAAACACTTTTTCACACAGTTGTTAGTCTGGAATTCTCTGCCTCAGAGGGCGGTGGAGGCTGGTTCTCTGGATACTTTCAAGAGAGAACTAGATAGGGCTCTTAAAGATAGCAGAGTTAGGGGATATGGGTAGAAGGCAGGAATGGGATACTGATTGGGGATGATCAGCCATGATCACAGTGAATGCCGAATAGCCTTCTCCTGCACCTATTGTCTGTTGCCTATTGACTGCATCATTGCCAAATGCAAGTCCTCAACTTTCACCCAATTATGTAGGTACAAGGTAATCATTTAAGGAGGAACTGCTGGTTTTTGAACAGGTAATAGTGGATCATGTTTTGTATTTATTTGGTGCCATTCATCCTTCAAAAACAAGTGCATCACAAGTTGTGGAATGTCTTCATGGTCAGTGTTCTATTGAAGGTGGGCAAAGCTACCAGCGGGCACAGAAAGAGGTTTCAAACCGCGGAGGTGCTTTGCCCATTAAACAAACAGTGGCTAGGTCAATTGATCAGATCTCGCTGAAGCGCAAGGGTAACAGTGAAACTGACAGCTTTCTCTTTATCCTATTATTATCACAGACTAAAGTCATCCAGATGATTGAATGCCCGGCATTCACAATAGGTGACAACTCTAGTATTTGACTTTAACAAAGCCAAAGTTTTACACAGCTGCATTTGCTATGATGGGTATGTTTTGACTCTTCCCTGGGGAAGATCATGCTTAGATTCGGGAGCTGTGACAGGGTAATCACTCGCAGAGAGAAAAATAAATCATTAATCGTATCTTACAGATCTCAGACAGTTTATCACTGAAAATTAATAAGCTCTTGTTTATAAGTTGGGATATGGTTAGACTCATATGCAGTTTCTGTAAATTAATTAGCCTTCACTTTCCCAATATGCAGCTTAATGTGCCTTAAAGATCTTAATATGTTAATGAAAGGCTGTAATTCGATTCAACCGTTAAACGTGGAAATTAAACCATCCATTTTAAAAAGAGATTAATTGGAGATGAATTGAGTGGTCATATTTATTCTGTGGCTGCTCATCATTTGAATATCCAAGGTGATGTTTTACTTCGGGAGTTAGTTCTCTCCATTGAATGTCCATTGTTCACTGATGGTCACAATTTGAACATCTTTTAACTTCCATCTGAGTTTCTGCTACACAGCAGCTTGTCGAAGTGAACATTCAATTAAGGTCAGCTGCTGGCAATGCTAATTGTATAATTTTCCCATTTTATTTCTGTAAAAGCAGTGCAACGATATGGTAGTTATGCTGAGGAATATTTTAGTTTGGTTTAATTTATTATTATTGTCGCGTGTATTGAGATACAGTGAAAAGCTTTTGTTTGCGTGTTATCCAGTTTAAAAAAAAGACAAAACATCGATGCAATAAAGCTGTCCACAGTGCAGAAATAAAGGGTCCAACATTTTGTGCAAAGATATAACATTGAGGTTTAATAGAGTCCAATTAAAGAAAGTTCAATGGTCTCCAATGAGGTAGATGAGAGGTCAGTTTTAGCTTTCCTTATACCCCCATTTTGGCTTTGCGGGCTTGATAGGAGAACCATCTAATTTCCCTGAACAAGTTCATGGCTTCTTGTCATGCAGCACAAAAAGATCAGAACAAGCATGGTTCCGTACACCATAGAATACATAGACCTTGAAAAGAGAACATAAAACAGCATAGCATAGTGGTAGAGTTGCTGCCTTACAGTACCAGAGACCCAGTTTAAATTATGACTATGATACCATGGTACAGAGTTTGTACATTCTCCCTGTGGCAGTGTGTGTTTTCTCCAGGTGCATCGATTTCCACCCACATTCCAAAGACGTTCAGGTTTGTAGGTATATTGGCCTCTGTAAATTGCCTCCAGTGTTTAAGATGAGAAACTAGGATAACATTGAACAAGTGCAGGGGTGATCGTTGGTCAGCGTGGGCCGAAGGGCCTGTTTCCACGCTGTATCTCTAAACTAAACTAACAGTATGGCGCAAGAACAGGTTCTTTAGCTCACTATGTCTGTGCTGATGATATTATCAATCTAACTAATCCCATATTCTTCCACTCCCTGACTATACCCATTTGTCTCAAAACCTCTTATCTGTTGTTGTAGCATCTGCTACTACCACCTCCCTCAACAATGCGTTCCAGGCACCTACTGCTCTCTGAAGGCCTGGTATGATCTCTGCAAAGTTATCAGGGATGTCCAGGGAGAATTCCTGAACAAGTTAGAACCTCAACCCAATCATGCAGATGCCAGGTGATTGAGGTAGGGCCTGAATACCATCACGGGCTACCAGCTAAAATTAGCGGCATTTGTAGGGAATGATCTAGTCTAATTCCTATTTATAACCATCTTAAAATTTACTGTAGTCTGACTTTCCCACTGAAACTTCAATCACTTAGCCTGGTTCATTTCCCAGTACAGGCTCTAGTACTGTCCTTTCCCTCGTTGAACTATTTGCTTATTGTTTCAAGAAAGCCTCCTGGATACACTTAACAAATTATGCCCCTTCTTAAGCATCTGGTGGGGAGTTCCAGTCAATATTGGGGAAGTTAAAATCATCCACAATAATTGCCCTGTTCTTCTTACATCTTTCCATAATCTGCCTACATCTTTGTAGAAACAAGGCACTGCAGATGCTGGTTAATACACAAAAGGACATGCAGTGCTTAAGAAGGGTCTTCACCAAAAATGTCACCTATCCATCTTCTCCAGAGATGCTACTTGACCTGCTGAGTTACTCCAGCACCTTGTGTCCTTCTGCCTGCATTTTTGTTCTTCTTGATCCATTTGGCCTTGCGTACAACACATATTACTGGGTTCTACCCATACAGGCGCTCCCTGACTTGTATAATAGGCAACTCGCATAAGCTTGCACATACTGACATCTCGGCGCCGGACCTCCCCCGCGGTCTCCTCACGAATAGTGAATTTATGTTTACACGGTAGAACTTCTGTTTCCGACTTGGGTAATATCCGACTTACGCAAGGGTCCACGGGACTTCACGCTTACGTACGTCGAGCGTGTCTGCGTATAGAAAGAATAGGGGTCTTGATTATGGGTGTAAAGGGCCTGTCCCACGAGCATGCGACTCCATGCGGCAAGCGCGACCTAACGTGGTCGCTTGAGCCATACGGCCTCGCGGGGCCGGTCCCACTTCGATCGCCGGAGCCGTATGGAGTTGTGTGGAGCTGGTCCCGACATCGCGCGGGGCTCTGAAAAACTGACCATGTTCAAAAATTCCGCGCGGCAACGGCCTGCCGATCCGCAGCCGCCTCGACGCCGTACGCACCGCCTCAATGGGCGTGCGCTGCGTCTCTACGCCTTACGCAGCATCTTGACACCGTACGAAGCGTCTTGATGCCGTACGTCACGCTCGAACTTCACGTCACTCACTCGACCTCCGCGTGGCCCCCGCTTCCGGTTTGGTCTCGCTCGCCGCATGCAGGCGCATGCTGGTTGGACCGGCCCTGTACGGGGACCACTCGACCTCCGTGCGGCCACCGCTTCCGGTTTGGTCGCACTTGCCACATGCAGGTCGCATGCTCGTGGGACAGGCCCTTTAGTAATCATTGGGAGTTCCAAATTGCAAAGATAGAAGAGCACTATGGAGATGTTGGTTAGTGGCTGTTATCTTAGCTTTTGTATCTTGTGTCCAACCGGGGTTGCTGGTTGTGATTGAACATTTTCCTAATGATTTCATCGTGCAACATTTGACCATGGCGACATGAAATTTGATTGTGTGATATTTGACCATCACGCTGCTAAAAAAAACGCACCACTAAGCCTCCTCTTTCTGATGCGAGCCTTCACATTATGCAATTCCAGCATTCATGTTTTCCTTTCACATTATCAGCATTCTTTCCTTCTTGGCGGTGACTTTAATTCTCTGTTACTGAGCAACAAAAGTGATAATGTTACATTATTAATCACCATGGTCACGCAACCACAAAGCGGATTCAATTATGGGAAAACAAAATATCCAAACGCAAAATCCATTTATGCAAATGTAACTTGCAATTACAGTCATTCTGCAGGCATTGTGGTGCTTTTGTGCTTTAAATCAATTGAAACATCTCATCTGAGTAAAAGTGTATTTTACGTTAACATTTTAGAGTACAGGTCTTCACCAGGTTACAAACACCTGATTTATGTATCACCCGTTCATATGAGCAAGTGTTTGGGAGATCAGCAGGTGGATTTACTAACTGCTGTTGGCATCATCTGCAGTCTGGGAACTTGGTTCGCAACGGCTTCTCTGACTTGCCAACTATTCAGGTTATGAGCAGTTCATGGCCTGCTGCAACTTGGAGAGGACCTCAAGCTTCTGCCAGCTGGCGTAAGGGAGATGAAGGCAGATTTGAGGGGTGATAATGTTTGCCAAGTTTGAAAATGGAGAGCACGTGTGCCTTGGGGTCATAGAGAGTCATAGAGTGATACAGTGTGGAAACAGGCCCTTCGGCCAAACTTGCCCACACCGGCCAACATGTCCCAGCTACACTAGTCCCAACTTGCCTGCATTTGGTCCATATCCCTCCAAACCTGTCCTAATCATGTACCTGTCTAATTGTTTCTTAAACGTTGGGATAGCCCCAGCCTCAACTATCTCCTCTGGCAGGTACACAAAAATGCTGGAGAAACTCAGCGGGTGCAGCAGCATCTATGGAGTGAAGGAAATAGGCAACGTTTCGGGCCAAACCCCTTCTTCAGACTCTGGCAGCTTGTTCCATACACCCACCACCCTTTGTGTGAAAAAGTTACCCCCTCAGATTCCTATTAAAAACTGATATGATTTGATAGGATAGTGTCTGAAAGGATTTGTCCTTTTAAACCAGTGCAGTGACTCACAAGCAGTGTCTAAAAGCAAAATCTGGCAGCTGGCATATGACTGACACAAAAACAAATGCTGGAAATACTTAAAAGTTCAAGCAGCAACTCCAAGCAAAATACTAAAACAGGGTCTGCGCAGGTAATGATTTATTGCGGATGCCAACACTTCACTCCGCAGCAGATGCTCTGTGCCCGCTGAGAACTTCCAGAAATTTCTACAATTTAAAAAAAAATGTTGGGTATGGGGTAAAAGTCAGAATAAAAGTAGTTTAAGATGAATTGAAATTTATTTTCTCCTGGGTTGTCAGCATCAGTGACCAAAAACATCAATTGCCAATTTCAAGACACCTTTGAACAATTCGGGAGGATTAGCACCTCAGTTTCTGAATCCATAAATTGTACATGTAGGAGGAAATTGAAGATTCCATCAGTAGTGGGTAATCCATCAGTGTCTCTTGATTCTTCTGAAGAATTGGATGACAATGTAAATAATATTGTACAGAAATTGCAGATGTCACCAAAATTGATGACATGGTAGACAGCGGGAAATTATATCTATCTTTACAGCAAGATCTAGACAGTTTGGCAGATGGGCCACGCAATGGCAAATGGAATTTAATTCTGACATACAGTATGTGAGTTTTTGCCCTTTGTTTTTTCAAACCAGGACTTAAACAGTAAATGCTAAAGTCCTGGAGATTTTTGTCGGACAGAGAGATATGGGAGCTCAGATGTATGGTTCCCTAAATGTGGCGATTCAGGTGGACTGTGTGGTCAATTAAGTGTTTGGTATGTTTGCCTTCATTTAGAAGGGTATTGAGTACAAAAGTTGGCACATCATGATGCAGCTGTACAAATTGTTCGTGAGGCCACACTAGGAGTACTGTGTGCAGTGCTGGTCACCCAACTATAGGAAAGGTATCATTAAGTTAGAAAGGGTGCAGAAGTGTTTACCAGAATGTTACCTGGACTTGCAGGCTTGTGTTATCGGGAGAGGTTGGACAGGCTGGGACTTTTTTCTTTGTAGAGCAGGAGGCTGAAGGGTGACATTATTGAGATGCACAAGATCATGAGTGACAAATTCTTACAATCTTTTTCCAGGGTAGAAGATTCTAAAGCTAGAGAGCAGTGACTTGAGGGGAGAGATTTAAGAGGGACATTAAGGGCAACTTTTTCATTCAGCGGGTGGTCTATAACTGAAATGAGCTGCCAGAGGAAGCTGTAAAAGTGGATACAATTATGACTTCTAAAAGACTTTTAGACAGATATATTAATATTAATTTAGTTTATTGTCACATGTACCGAGGTATAGTGAAAAGCATTTGTGTGCTAATCAGTCAGTGGAAAGACAATACATGATTAGGAAAAGGGGAGATGCAACGAGACCAGGGTGTCATGGTACACCAGTCATTGAAAGTAGGCATGCAGGTATAGCAGGCAGTGAAGAAAGCGAATGGTATGTTAGCATTCATAGCAAAATGATTTGAGTATAAGAGCAGGGAGGTTCTACTGCGGTTGTACAGGGTATTGGTGAGACCACACCTGGAGTATTGCGTACAGTTTTGGTCTCCTAATCTGAGGAAAGACATTCTTGCCATAGAGGGAGTACAGAGAAGATTCACCAGACTGATTCCTGGGATGGCTGGACTTTCATATGAAGAAAGACTGGATAGACTCGGCTTGTACTCGCTAGAATTTAGAAGATTGAGGGGGGATCTTATAGAAACTTACAAAATTCTTAAGGGGTTGGACAGGCTAGATGCAGGAAGATTATTCCCGATGTTGGGGAAGTCCAGAACCAGGGGTCACAGTTTAAGGATAAGGGGGAAGTCTTTTAGGACCGAGATGAGAAAATCATTTTTTACACAGAGTGGTGAAGCTGTGGAATTCTCTGCCACAGAAGGTCGTTGAGGCCAGTTCATTGGCTATATTTAAGAGGGAGTTAGATGTGGCCCTTGTGGCTAAAGGGATCAGGGGGTGTGGAGAGAAGGCAGGTACAGGATACTGAGATGGATGATCAGCCATGATCATATTGAATGGCGGTGCAGGCTCGAAGGGCCGAATGGCCTACACCTGCACCTATTTTTTATGTTTCTATGTTTCTATTACAACAAACCATTCACAGTGCATGGATACAGGATAGGAGTGTTGCGAACCAAATACAGGCAAATGGTCCAGTATGCAGAATTGTGCCAGCATGGACAAGATGCACCAAGGGGCCTGTTTCTGTGCTGCACAGCTCCATGACCTTACTTGAGATTGATCATCAGCTATGATCGTATTGAATAGTGGAGCTGGATCCAAAGCCTGCTTTTCATTGTTTAAGTTTTTCTTTGAGAGGGACAGTAGGGATGTCCACTCGTTTCTTCTGTAGGTTCCTGCATGAGAGAACGTTTGTATTAAAATTACCATGAAGTATGGGGTAACTCTACAGCAGAATATACAGTACCACCACATCTGTCAATAGCTTCTTCTCTGATTGAGAGCACCTAGCTTCTAAAGTATATGCTCGACATCATCAGTCTGTGACTGCACAACTGCAGTAAACATCCCATTCCTAAAGTTAAACATTGGATAGAGAGTCCAATATTTAATCTTGAGAAATTAAAGCGCTCTATTTGGTATAAAATATTTCGATAGTTGAGAAAATATGCATGAGTGAAATAAGTTTCAATAATTTTGGATTCTTGTTTCATTATTGTACTTCAAAGAATTGGTTTAAAATATTCAATTTTAGATTTAAAATCACATAAAACTATAAATACCATGTGCTGTATGAATGGCTGTCTGGTTTAATTGACATGAATCATTGCTAAGAGTGAGGATTTAAATTGATTTATGCTCAAAGTACTGATTTAATAGAACAATGTGGTACCTTGAATGCTGTATATGTCACCAGAATACCATATCTATTTTCTAAAATTGATTCCTTCGTGTGCTTTGTGCACTAACAGCATGTGAGAATAAGCCGTGGATATTGTATCACAGCAATGACCAACTAATCAAAACAATAGGATAGAAACAATTTTCTCTGTGTACGTTGCTGTTCGGTGTTATCTTCTGTTCTCTACTCCCAGAGCATATTTCCCGCCCCTCTTCATCATTCCCTTTGCATCTGGCAGCATTAAGGTGTTGTTAACAGATTATTTCAGCACATCACCTGAACAGATTACCATAATTGAAGAGAGCTCTTTGGTGAGAAATCAAAACATCAGATTCCCAGCAATTTTGGCCAATTCCTATTCAGTCCTCATCAGATCTTTAGAAGCAGGCACTTCCAGCTAGAGATAGTGTATAGATTTATCCATTGATTCATACAAGATGGAAAAGAGATCCTTTGGACCATTGAGTCCACTCTGACTATCATCTATCCATTTACAGTAATTCTGTTTTCCTACATTCCCATCAACTCCCCAAATTCTACCATTCAACATGAACAGGAGGGGCAATTTACAGCAGCCAACCTATCAACCAGAACATCTTTGGTATGTGGAGGAAACCAAAGCAGCCGGATGAAACGCATGTGATTATAGTGATGGAAGCGAGAACATGCAAAATCCACACAGACTGCACAGGAGGTCAGGATTGAACCCAAGTCAATTCAGCTGTGAGGCAGCCATACTAACCACTGCACCCCTCTGGACACTCCATCCATCTAAAGATTTCTGGCTGGTTCCGTATGCCTTAATTGTTGTAGGGATTTTGCTTTTATCAAAAGCCAGATCCTTTATCATTACTTTATTTTACCAATCTGCCCTCTAATTATTATTAATGTTTATTATTAATGTTTTAAGTTTTATGTGTCATTCCTAACTGTCACTATGTCATGTTGTCACTTGTGGGCGGAGCACCAAGGCAAATTCCTTGTATGTGAATACTTGGCCAATAAACATGAATTAATTCATTCATTACCAATCTATAACTGATGGAATATTGATAAATATGAATATTATTGCTGAGAAATCTGATTTAATATTGTCTGCTAAAAGGTTTAGGACATTTATCCTTAGTGCCCAATCAGCCTCTCAGATTTCTCTCCTGCGCACGCCGAGGGTAGTCACTCTGGTGTGGCAGCTGTGGGCACTGTTGCACATCCAGTATTATCTGAAGGATACTAATAAGTGAGTTCGGTATTCCGACTGCGCATGCCCAGGTCATAGGTCACAAGCGATAAACACGCTCGGCAGCCGTGCCACGGCATGCACATAGACCTGCGCATCATCCGCAGCCAGGATCGATCCCGGGTCTCCGGTGCTGCAATCACTGCCGAACTGCCACTGGACATCTCTGTCCCCTCCCGAGTGCCACCCCTCATCCGGGGCAGCCTGAGACATCGGGAGTCAGACGGGTGCGGCGGCCACAGCCAGCGCGGAGAACCAGCGCTATATCCAGCTCAACTCTGCCTGTCTCACCGGGTTAACATACCAGCCCTGTCTGGACTTACGGAAACGACGGCCCAGGCTTACAGCCAGCGCGGAGAAGCAGCCCTAACTCCATGGCTCCGGGCTGGTGTCCCGTCTGACTCCCGACGTCTCTGGCTGCCCCGGGACGGGGGCACTCTGGAGGGGACGGGGATGGTCCAGTGGGAGATCGACAGCGATTGCGGCGCCGGAGACCCAGGTTCGGTTCTGACTGCGGATGAGGCACAGGTCTGTGTGCATGCAACCGCACGGTTGCAGAGAGTTTTTATCGCTTGTTAACTTTGATAAATCCCATGATTTCTTGCATTTTTTGGAATACCGAACTCGCTTATAGCATACCTGAATAGCATATCTGAAGAAGGGTCTCAACCCGAAACGTCACCCATTACTTCTCTCCAGAGATGCTGCCTGCCTGAGTTATTTCAGCATTTTGTGGCTACCTTCGATTTAAACCCGCATCTGCAGTTCTTTCCTACACTAATAGCATGCCTGTCAGGATAACCGGGTGGAACTCACATTTAATGGCTTCTAGCAATGAAGATTGCTTTTCAATAAAAAGATGTGCCTCACTGCAAGGCACCACATGATGCAAAGTGTAACTAATGCCATACCTGTCATGCAGGATTGATTAGCCTATTTCTTGAGTTCTTGGCTTCTGCTGAGATTTCACCTGCAGATTCCTATTGTCCAGTCAAGTCAACTTTATTTGTCACATACACATACAAGATGTACAGTGAAGTGAAAGTGGCAATGCCTGCGGTATTGTGCAAAACAGCAGAACAACAGAACAGAACCAGTATTTGCATTTAAAAAAGGACCTAACAGTAATTACGCCCCGGTGAGATCAGAGTTAACAGTCCTGATGGGAAGAAACTCCGTCTCATCCTCTCTGTTTTCGCAGTGTGACAGCGGAGGTGTTTGCTTGACTGTAGCAGCTGGAACAGTCCGTTGCTGAGGTGGTAGGGGTCCTTCATGATATTGCTGGCTCTGGATCTGTACCTCCTGGTGTATAGGTCCTCCGGGGGGGGAGGGAGTGTAGTTCCCATGGTGCATTCGGCCGAACATACTACTCTCTGCAAAGCCTTCCTGTCTTGGGCAGAGCTGTTGCTAAACCAGATCGAGATCTTTCCGGTCAGGACACTTTCTACAGCACCAGAGTAGAAGGATTGAAGGATCCTCAGTGAGACTCTGAATTTCCTCAGCTGCCTGAGGTGGTAAATGCGCTGCCTTGCCTTTCTCACTAGTGCAGCTGTGTGTGTTGTCCATGTCAGAGACTCTGTGATTTGGACTCCCAGGTATTTAAAGCTGCTCATCCTATCCACAGTAGTCCCATTTATCCCCAGTGGCAAGTACGTCCTCGGTTGTTGTGCACTTCTAAAGTCCACAATCAGCTCCTTAGTTTTAGTGACAGTCAAGAGGATGCTGTTGTTCTGACACCAGAGTGCCAGGTCAGCCACCTCCTCCATGTAGGTCTTCTCATCATTATCGGAGATCAGGCCCACCACCACTGTGTCATCAGCAAACTTGATGATTTGGAGTTGGAGCTGAACCAGGCCACACAGTCATGTGTGTACAGGGAGTACAGTACAGGGAGTATAATTTGGATGTAAATCATTTTATTAGCTTAGACTGATCATCATGACTCCAACTTAATTCCAGGAGGGTTTCTTCATCGTTGTTGAATGTGACTCCTTTGGCTCGTCCTGCGATGTAATCCTTCATCCTTTGCATGTGCATTTATCAATATATTAAAATGTGCGTTACTCTCAGCTACATTGGCCATATCTGTGATCATGGTCCCAAAATGTTAGGGCCAAACCTAAGATAAGAGCTGCCCTGAGGAAGGTGGATTGTGTGCAGAGAACGGAGTGGATTTAGCGAGTTGCCATTTATCAGGGTTTAATGGGAGCAGAATTAATTATTTCATAAGCAGTGCATTTGGACCTGCAAAGCTGCATGGAATACAAATGGGTGTTTATTGGATTGGTGTGGTGAAGCGAATTATGTACTTTAGAGGGAGACTGAATGCCTGAATGAAGGTGGAGAGTTTTCAGGTGAATTATCTCTATATGAGAGACTCTGTAATTGTGCCTGTTTTCCCCCTGCACACGCAGGTGATGCTCTTCAGAAACATCCTCCTTGTAGCCATCATTGCCTTATGGGCCTGTCCCACTTAGGCGACTTCTTTGGCGATTGCAGGAGACTATGCGATCGCCACATGTTCGCGGGTGGTTGCCGGGGAGTTGCCTTCACTCCCGCATTCTGGTCGCCGCGAATTATTCAACATGTTGAAAAATTAGTGGTGACCAGAATGAAGCCACCATGGAGAGTAGCGAGAAATCTCGTGCCGCAAGAGGTCGAAGGTTCTAGTAGGTTCTTGAAGGTTGCAGCCGGTGCTGACCGGTGAATTTCATTGGCTAATTGGGGGAAAAAAAATGTAAACAGCAGTTTTCAGAACCAAGGATAACCGACTGGTAATGTTAAATGTCCACTGAGCTTCACAGCCGTGTATCTCTGGCTTCTTAAAAGTTAGCTCCACTCCTCCTCCCTCCTTCTCCTAACCCCTCTCCCCCCCTCTTTTAAAGTACTTATCATACACTGTGCTTTAGCCGTCTTAATTACAGCACCAATCTTCCTGTTCATCACGGTGTGTGTCTGTATCACCTTGGCTTTGCACCATGTGAATTTCACTCAGACAGCGCTCCCCCCGCTTGCCCTGTCCCCTGCCCACATAACAGGCTGGTGAAGGAAACGATGTGTTCCACTCTGACAGTCGCAATTCCAGTTGCCGGTTTTTCAGGCGACTGCCGACAACTTGACGGTCACTGGCAGTTGCCTGAAAAATCACCTAAGTGGGACAGGCCCATTACAGCTTCAGCTGAGCCTCTGACTGTGCTTCCAGGCTTTCGGTCTCTAAGTCTCTCAGCTAGTCTTCCTTGGAATTGGCTGTGTCCAGAATATGCAGCATAGGGTCCACTGCAAAGAAGTACCTGCAGCCATTAAGTATGTACTGCAGGATACCCTCACACTGATGTCAGTAGCAGAATGTATTTTGTAGAAATCCAGTGGCATTCTTCACTACTATTCCGGTTGTTACTGGCTGCTGTTGCATCATTGCTCAGGTCACAAGGATTGTGTAGTCACAAGGAATTTCAGATGCTGGAATCTTCCGCAAAACGCCTGCCTGGTCTGCTGCGTTCCTCCAGCACTTTGTGTTTTGCTCAAGTGTTCTGTCACTCTTATTTCTCAGATGCAAACCTCAGACAGGATTATGCATTGGAGTGGCAGGCAATATGGACTCCCTAATAATTAAGTATTTATCAGATCCTCTAGAAAACAAGGCATAGGTCATGAGAAAACTAATCTCTTGTAAGATTAGGGTAAGGAAGCCCTTTTGGAAGATCTCTTGGCTTTTCAGGGAACTCTTGTTACTATACGTGTACTCACAGGGAGCTTGCATCTTGGAAAGCTGACAATGCTGGCAAACCCCAGTTGCTGAGATGCGACTTGCTTTTCACTAAAATCAAAATACATTAAACCATTTATCCATGATTATGCAGCGTAGGTGAATGGTGTAATGCTACAGTCAGCAGAAGACTGATGTATGACTCTGACCAATGGGAGCTACCTGAGGCCAGGAAGCCGAGATTTACTGCAGCCGAACTGGAGAGCACCATGGACAGTCGCTCCACAGATGCTACAAATCTCTGTGGAGACTGCCTTTGAAAGCCAGAGCATGCATCCAACATTCACATTTGTCTTAAAGAGGTCCAGATTAAATTTAATTTTGACGAATTCTTGGTGCACAAGGTTTTGAGTGCCTCCTGCCCCAAAGTCTCCAACCATTCTTGAGCAACCTGTGACAGCTAGTACAAAGCTGTCTTGCATTCCATTCGCCCTCCTAACTACTTGCTGCACCTTTGACTTTTTTGCAGACCCTTTGTCCTTTATGCACTAGGGCCCCTCGCTCTCCGTTTCCTGCTAATTGGTGAACTCCTTATCCATGCCAGCCCCATAATTTTTCGTGTCTCTTTTCTGTGGCACCACACTGAATGCCTTCAGGAAATTCAAGAACCACTTCTATTGGTTGCCCTTTATCCACTTTATTATATCCTCTCAAAAGTCCAGCAAATTTGTCAACCACAATATCACTTTGATATAAAATTTGCATGATTGTCTTATGATTTTCTAAATGTCCTTTTAATTGTCTCCGTAATAGCAGGTTCTACTTTTCTCCCAACAATAGGTGTAGCTAAAGAAAAGACCCAATGTGCTGGGGTAACTCAACGTGTCAGGCAGCATCTCTGGAGAACATGGATAGAATAAAACATTTGAATTCAGAATCTGAAGAAAGGTCCTGATCTGAAACGTCATTGATCTATGTTCTCCAGAGATGCGGCCTGACCTGTTGAATTACTCCAGCGCTTTGTATCTTTTTTTGTTAACAAACGTCTGCAATTCCTTCCATCTCCATAAGTGCTGGCTAACTATTTTGTAGTTTCCTGCATTTTGTCTTCCTTCTCTTGTGTGTGTACATTTGTAGTGGTTTTACATTTGCATTTTCCAATCTTATAGGGGAATTTAGGTAGATTATATCCAACATGTACACCATTGGTCCCATTTTAAGTAGAAGCCAATCTCTAGAAGACAAAGTCGTAAAAATAATTAGAAGTACCAACACATTTGTTGTATTTAACTTGATTTGCTAATTTGTCGAATAAACTACCCTGAGCAAATAATTGAAGCTTGTGTTTTCTGTATTGGATGGTGTACATCTAGAAGCTTTGATACACTAAGTAATTTCATATATTTTTTCGTTATTCAGGGTGAGAAAGGAGATCTTGGAGATGCTGGGCCACAAGGTTTATCTGGAAGAGATGTAAGATCTTTTTGATTTTTTTTTTAATGAAAAATTGCTGTCTGTTGAATCTCAAGTGTACATTGCATTTTCTAAATTATAACAATGGCTTTTATCTACAATTGCACCACTTTTGCCCTGCGATTATGAAAAAAACATCAAGAGGATACGGGTCTATTTTTCCTACTTTTAAGAAGAATTAGAAATGTAGATTGTCTCATTACCAATATGGTAACTGATTATTTAATATCTTGAACAGGTATATGCAAGGGTATGCAGCTGCTGAATGATCCAACAATGGACAGGCTCTAGTTATGTGATTGAAGTAAATTATGTTGCGTGTCAGCAAAGTGATGTATACTTTTATTCTTCTCGAAATTCTGTAGCTCCGCTCTCAATCCCCATCCCCCCCCCCCACTCGTAACAAGGGCAAAGTCCCCCTTGTCCTCACCTTCCACCCTACCAACCGTCACATACAACAGATAATCCTCCGACATTTTCGACACCTCCAACGGAATCCCACCACTGGCCACATCTTCCTATCTAATCCCCTTTCGGCTTTCCGCAGAGACCGCTCCCTCCATAACACCTTGGTCAATTCGTCCCTTCCCACCCAAACCACCCCCTCCCCTGGTACTTTCCCTTGCAACCGCAAGAAATGCTTCACTTGTCACTTTACCTCCTCCCTCGACTCCATCCAGGGACCCAAGCAGTCCTTCCAGGTGAGGCAGAGGTTCACCTGCACCTCCTTGACATCTATTGCATCCGATGCTCTAGATGTCAACTGCTCTACATCGGTGAGACCAAGCGCAGGCTTGGCGATCACCTCTGCACAGTTCGCATTAAACAACCTGATCTCCTGGTGGCTCAGCACTTCAACTCCCCCTCCCATTCCAAATCCGACCTTTCTGTCCTAGGCCTCCTCCATGTCCAGAGTGAGTCCCTCTGCAAATTGGAGGAGCAACAACTCATATTTCGCTTGGGTTGTTTACATCCCAGTGGTATGAACATTGACCTCCAATTTCAGGTAGTTCTTGCTTTCCCCCTCCTTCCCCTCCCCTTCCCAGCTCTCCCACAGCCCACTGTCTCCACCTCTTCCTTTCTTCTTCCCACCCCACCACCCCCACATCAGTCTGAAGCAGGGTCTCGACCCAAAACATCACCTATTCGTTTGCTCCATAGATGCTGCCTCGCTGGCTGAGTTTCTCCAGCATTTTTGTCTACCTTATACTTTTAAGATGTTTGATTTGTTTCTGAGGAAAACTGAATTGCAAATATAATTATTTTCTGAATGATAAGACGGCACTTATCATTATTTTTAATTGTGGTGGAAAATCAAAAGTTTTTTCCACATAAAGTATAATGGGGTTGTTGTATTAATCAGCAATAAATTAAAGAGTGTCGTTTAGCTATAATCTGTTCTCGACATGAAGCCTTGGGAGCAGCTGTGCAATTGCTGCTCGGCAATTGCAGCTATAGGGGTTCTAATATCAAGGGGTTGGATTTCCCATCTATGGCATTCAGGCCAGGTGACAAACACCCATCTTCTCTGACATTCAGCTGAAAATTGTGACAGGAATGTGGACACCGGGGGCGAGGATTCAAGCTGTGACTCACCACCCCCCAAAAAAAGTAGAAGGCAATGCTGGGAAATTTGCTGTCAGGGAAATTGGATCATCCTGGTCTCTGTGTCAGGTTCTGCAACCATAGTGTAGGTAAGGCCTGAACCTTTAAGGACCCCTCAGATGAGCCTGCTTCCTTCCATTAAGGCCCCTCATCCAATTGATGTCTGCACTGTTTTACAGTGAGCTCCAGTGATTTGAACTCCTGTGTTGCGGTGATGAACTGCTCCATGTCCAACAACTGTCATTTGTTGGTATGATTCAAAAGCAGCTATGACATCTGATTCGAAGATAGACACAAAAAGCTGGAGTAACTCAACGGGACAGGCAGCATCTCTGGAGAGAAGGAAAGGGTGACGTTTCGAGTCGAAACCCTTCTTCAGACGGCTTGCCCTGTGTAACAAATATCAAAGGAGAAACAGGTTCTCATCAAGAATAAATGGTCACAAACCATATCATAATATTCCAATGCTGCCTCTTCAATTATACAGAGAACTTTTTATTTAGGAAATTATCATAATCTAGCTGATAGTTATCCATAGAAACACTGTTTTGAGACCTCATTATAGATTCTATGTCTAGGTTGACAAGAGACTATGTGGCATACAGCCAACCACATGCTAGTGTAGTGCATAGACCACAGGACAATTTTTCCACTTTGCTTCACGGGCTTTGACTAGGCTACGCAGATTATTCACCAGTTGCCATATCCCATTTTCACCCTGTTGGAACATTACTCACCTTGGTAACAATTAGATTGAAATCAATGTACTGTACAGCAATTAACCAATTTATCTCAATGGACCCAAACTTTGTACGTTCAAGAGAGATTTATTGTCATGTGTCCCTAATAGGACAATTACATTTTTGCTTTACTTTAGCACACCAGAACATAGTAGGCACGAATAATGAGATTCATCCCAAGGTCATAGTCAAAAATTACTGAAGCAACATCATGAAAAGGGCTGCAGATAACGCCTTAGTAAATCATAGGATACAGTCATGAAGATCAGAAATAGGCCCTTCAGCCTACCAACTATGCACCAACTATCACATACCCATTTACATTAATCCTACATATTATTCTCCACATGTTCCCATAAATAACCCCCCCCCCCCACACATCCCTAGATTCTACCACCTGCTTACACTCGAGGGGCAATTTATAGTGGCAACTTTTCCACTGGCCGATTAGCCGACTAATGTATTTGAGATGAGGGAGGAAATCCACACAATCAAGGGAGAACATGCAAAGCTTCACACTTGACAGCAGCAGGGGTCAGGATTGAATCCAGGTCGCTGGAGCTGAGACAGGAGCTCTGTAAGCTGCTCCACTGTGCCACCCCCAAAAGTCAACAAAAGGAGCTCTTCTACATTCTCACAAATTAGGAACAATCAAATAAAGTAAAGATCCATTTATGAGTGAGTAACCTTTGATGTTTGCTGGATTAAAGACTCGGGATTCTTTGAAACCATTTTACTCTGGCTAGATTTCTGACGTAATTGCTTCCATGACGTAATTATTTCCCATATATTTAACCCTGTAATCGTCTGCTGCTTTGAATGCTTTTCCACTATTGATTACCAGGTGAAATAAAACAGCACTATCCAACCATGAAGTCTGAGTACTAAGGCATTGGTTACTACTTTATTGCCGCAATTAAATGTCTTATTTAATCATTTTGATTTTGACGGCGGAAAGAATACATAGAACCCAACTCTCTCCAAATGCCACTGCATATAATTGCATATAATTGTCAACATGACAGTGAAATTTAATGAGTTAACACAATGGATATATATTTATAAAGCAAAGCAATTCTTATGCCTTTTCCTTAAATATCTTGCTCTTTTTATTGGGACACGGAAATTCAACATGTCTAAAATCATCTCAAGACAGGGAATTTATACACCCAACATTTAGTTCTGCTCTCACTCCGCCTCGACCCAGACAGAACAAGTATAGTTCCCCTGGTCCTTAGCTTTCATCGCACCAGCCTTCATTCATCTCACATTCTACAACATTTCTGCCACGCATGGACCAGGTGACCATTTGGCTGAGCAATTGGGCTTGGTCCACCAAGGCCTGTTGGATCTCCTGGTTGCTAACCATTTTAATTCCCCTTCCTATCCCATTCTGACCTCTCTGTCCTGGACCTCTTCTGTTGCCAGAGTGAGATGACATGCAAGCTGGATGAACAGCACCTTGTGTTCTGCTTGGGTAGCTTGCAACCCAGTGGCATGAACATTGAATTCTCCAACGTCCCTTTCCACAATACCCCTTCTCTGGTTTCACATTTTGTGCCTCGTCTCTCCATATCTCGCAGCCTTTTGTCTTCTTCCCATAACTGACCTTTGTCCACCCATCCGCCATTCAAAATCCCTCTTATCTGATTCCACCTATCACTTGTAAGGCTTTGTTCCACCCCACCTTTCTTTCAACTTTCAGGCTCCTACCACAATCAGTCCAATGAAGTGTCCTGATCTGAAACGTCAGACCTATCCATGTTTTCTAGTGATTCTGCTTGACCCGCAGTGTTAGCCCAGCAATTTGTGTCTTTTTTTATGTACCAGCATCTTCAGTTTACATATGCCTGTACCCAACATTGCTGTTGTGAGAGCTGACTGAGTATATACATATCCTAATAATAGATAGACAGACAAATGTGCCTATGGTCATGCTTTATGTGCCAAGTGACAAAATAAGTCCGCTCTGGAAGCTTCCTTTATCTCTATCTAAATGGTGTGAAATAACTTTAGCTGCGTATTTCTGGTTCGATGCAGGCCAATTAACATATTTGATTGTCTCAGTAGACAGCCTGTCTGTTTGCAAAGCTATCCTTTTAATTTCAAGCTGATTACTGTTTACAAAGCACATTAGAACAAATATTCTGAAGAATAGTCACAAATTGCTAGAGTTAAAGCCCTGTCCCACTGTACGAGTTCATTCAAAAGTTCTCCCGAGTTTGCCCTGATTCGAACTCGGAGAATTACGGTAATGGCCGCTCGCAAGCACTCGGGGCTGTTGTGGACATTTTTCAACATGTTGAAAAATCTTCACGAGTCTTCCCGAGCTTACCGCATTTACCGAGTACCTGCCATTAGCGTTACGAGCCGCTAAGAGATGTCCCCAAGCTCCGACGTACCCGCTACATTCATTCTACGTGCTTACCACGAGTTTGATTTTTTTTTTTTAACTTGGGAGAGCTCTTGAATGAACTCGTACAGTGGGACAGGGCTTTAACTCAACAGGTCAGTCAGCATCTCTGGGGAACATGGATTGGTGACGTTTCAGGACCCTTCCTCAGATTGATTGTGGTTCTTCTGATGCACCGCAATCAGTCTGAAGAAGGTCCCGACCTGAAATGTCACCTATCTACATTCCCCAGAGATGCTCACGAACCTGCTGAGTTACTCCAGCACTTTGTATCTTTGTAGTTAACCAGCATCTGCAGTTCCTTGTCATAGAGTCATACCGCGTGGAAACAGGCTCTTCGGCCCAACTTGCCCACATTGACCTCTTCTGAAGAATGACTCTTGTTTTGAATTAATGTCTGTAACTTCCAGATCATTTTATAACCCCTGAATAATCCCCAACACACATACAGTTAATCGCTCAATTTAGGCTCTAACTACCTGCTCCAGTCCCAATCACTATCCGTAATTCTTGGGGTGGTCATAGGCAACTTTGTTGAGCTTCCAGAGTCCAGGACTGGTTCTGCACTACTAATGACCAGGGTGAAGTTATTGCTTCCCTGGCTTGCTAATGAGGTTAGTTATATTTTTTGGAGTGGCCCTCCGGAAACTTATTTTCACTTGACCAATTGGATGACAAGCTGGGAGGACCACTGCTAGTCAAAGAATAATGAGTTTGGGTGAAGATTTGAAAGCAACACTCCAAATAAAATGGAGGCAAGAGGTTCCAAAGAGTCTGTCTCTGTTGTTTATCTTTCCCTGGACAGCCACTTATGTTGAATTTTGGGTGGTATGAGGATATGTCTGAAAGCCACCTTCGGTCTCCGAGGAAGTTAGTTAGATTGAGTGAAGGGAATGGAAAAACATTGTGTCAGCAGACAGTAAAGGATCAATCTAGTGAGCATAAGAGGGAGGTGTTCAAGAATTTTGGAAATTAGAAGAAGAGACCACATTCTAGGATGAAGAACCCTGGTCAAAGAAATGGAAGTGGAAGTTGGACATCATGTTGTTCCCGGAATTCATTAAGAAGGAGTCACAAAGATGAGCAGGGAGTATGCCTGGTGCCCAGCTTCATTACTACTCTCTGTGAAAAACACTTGGAATATGTCTGGTCATTTATTTTGGGGGTTTTTAGGATCCTGGTGAGATATTAAAAGATTGATATTATTTTCAAAGAATATAGGTTGGATAAAGTAAACAGAAGTTTATATAGTGGATTAGCTCCACCAAAAAACAACACTTGCATTATCCATCAGGTTATGAATAGAGCCCCAGATGCACAAATAATTACAAGTTTGACAAGCCTCTATGTAGGGGAAGCATAAACCACCAGATGGCTCCTAGATCAGTTACAGAAACTTCTCCTTGATGCATTTAATTATTCAGGAAAATAGGAACAATATTTTTGCCATTCATCCCTAGGAACATCTTCTAGTAATTGTTGAAGATGTAATTAGTAATTGTTGAGTTAAAACTGAAGCCTGTTTAATCACCTTTAGTCTATTCTATAGCCTTAATACTTTATCCAAGTGATACTCTTTCCATCTATTTTGAAACCAACATGATTCTGGTATCGTAGAAACAAGGAACTGCAGATGCTGCATTTGCTTCTTTCTGGCAAAGATCATTTCGGATTTCACATTGTCTGAGAGAGTTCTTCCGTCCCAAATATATATTAGTAATTTCAAGATTCTGTCACCTTATTTTTGATACCCTCAAAACAAAAAATAGTTTCACACTGTTGCTTGTGTTGGAGTAAAGTATCTTAACATTTTTAGAACTTTGGTGGAGCAATTTGGTCATGTTATCTTAATGAATCACAAGCTGAATTTATTCTTCTTAACTAGCCCCTCCGTCCTGAGTTGCTTATTATTCAATTTCTTACTTTTGCATATCTTCTCTCAGAGCTTTAATGCTATTTATTCCTTTAAGTTTTTTATCGGCCCTTCTCAGCACATCTTCCTTCCCTGTATTTCACCTTCACAAAGGCATGTATTTTCATCCATGTATTTCAGTAGATGTTTACATTTAAATCAAAGCTTAGATATTGTTTAACAAACACAGATTTCTACTTGGATTTAGCTTTGCTTTAGTATTTCTTAATTTGCTTGAATGGTTTTGATAATACTTTAGTTTAAATGCCTGAATATTGTGTGATTTAGAGCTATAATTAAAAAACAATCAGCTTACAGCAGAATAAAATGTCTGATTAATGCATTCTACTTCTTTCATGCAGGGTTTAAAGGGTGACCCTGGTGACACTGGTCCAGCTGGTGCAAAAGGTGAAAAGGTGAGTGCCATCTGAAATTTCTGTAAATGCCAATGACAGGTTAGAAATTTGTGACGTGAGCTGAACATTTCTGCCACAAAAGACAAGCACTTGGACGAGATTAAGTTTTTACAAAATGACTGGACGTGGTGCAGCGGTTTTGGCTTGTTCAATGATGTTCAACCCGTGATATCGAATTAGTGGCCATTTACAAAAATCAGTCTGCAAAAATGAATGCCAACTCACTTTCTTCCATTTTAGACACTGCACAACTTAAAGTGAGCGGTTAATGAAATGGGTTAATGGTGTTTATCTTGAAAGAGGACGGAGAATATTAGTCAAATCCATGTTTACAAGTGCAAACAACCTAAATGCAGCATTACCAGTTATTGCCAGGCTCAAGAATTAAATTGATATTGGAGAGAATTGGAGCTATTCAGATTAGATTGCATTAAATGTGGAATCTCCTGAGAATTTATATTTAATCATTTATTGAATATTTATGAGCAAAATAGTGGTTGATCAAGTAGTAAGGAACACTGAGATTCATTGATGAGAATTAAAATACTCTGGAGGCAACATCTGGATGGATGAATAGCATGTGACATTCAGTATTGAGCAATATATAGCATGCACGTTCTAAATTGGTAGATAGTAAATAAGATTATGCAATGAAGGATATAATCTTTCAAAAGACAGAGCTTGAGGATGCTACAGACCACTCATTGAAAACATCCCTGCAATGTGAAAACCAATTGCCAAGTCAAATGGAATGAGCTGTGTGAACAGATGCAGAGAATATAAGTACATGGGAGTAACATGACTCGCCTGTAATGTATTAGTGGGATTATACTCGGATTGTGTCCAAGTCTAGTGACTTTACCTTCATTGATGCAGTGGGACATAGTGAAATATCAGTAAAAAAGGACAACAGTTTTAAAATCTCAATCAAATTAATGAAAAAAATAGAAGGGGTTAAATTTCTCCTTTAAACAAATTGTGCTGCTTCATCGAGTTACTAAATATTGAAAAATAAAACAATAGATAGATATAATAAAGAGGGATAGCCGCTTGCTGCATAAAGTCCTAACATTGAAATAATCACCGAGGATTCAGTAATTTGCACTAGACAGTGAAATGAATAAAGTTACTTTACAAAGGAAATCTTGGAATGTGGAGCAGCAACTAAGAGAAGGCATGGATAAGAAGAGAGACTTCAAAATTTTGAAGGTCGTGAGAATGGCATTGGTGGGGCAAAGGTTTACTGCAGATATTTTATCAATGAGTCTATGTGTGGTCAAGTCAGGTAGGCATTATCTTTCTGTTGGTGAGTCTTGGCCAACTCTCACTGACTAACCATAGTTATTGACATGCCCTTGGGATCCTGTTAAGTATTAACAATCAATTAATGATTTCAAATATTAGCGCACACATGAAGGCCTGAACACTGGCAATCCAAGTATATATACCCTGCAAAATTACCCTTGGACAAACCTTGGAACTGACTACAATCCTTGGAACTGAATATTAATTTCCTTAGGTTTTCATACAAATATTCATGTGCTTGTTGGAACCTCCTGAAAATGTCAAAACACTCCTTGAGGATATTCCTAGCAACTTGAGCTATTATTAACATGCTCTTGGTTCCTTGTGTAAAATATTAACGGACACCTGGAATCTGAAGAGAATATAAAAAGATGAAAGGCAGATTACTATCTAAATGGCGTCGTTGGGCAAAGGGGAAATACAATGGGATCTGGGGGTCCTTGTACATCAGTCTATGAAAGTAAGCATGCAGGTATAGCAGGCAGTGAAGAAAGCGAATTCTGGAATTCTCTGCCACAGAAGGTAGTTGAGGCCAGTTCATTGGGTATATTTAAGAGGGAGTTAGATGTGGTCCTTGTGGCTAAGGGGATCGGGGGTACGGAGAGAAGGCAGGTACGGGATACTGAGTTGGATGATCAGCCATGATCATATTGAATGGCGGTGCAGGCTCGAAGGGCCGAATGTCCTACTCCTGCACCTTTTTTTAATGTTTCTAGCCATCCTCCGTGGCAGAGAATTCCATAGATTCACCACTCTCTGTGTGAAAAAAAATGTTCTCATCTCGGTCCTAAAAGACTTCCCCCTTATCCTCAAACTGTGACCCCTTGTTCTGGACTTCCCCAACATCGGGAATAACCTTCCTGCATCTAGCCTGTACAACCCCTTAAGAATTTTGTAAGTGTCTATAAGATCCCCCCTCAATCTTCTAAATTCTAGCGAGTACAAGCCGAGTCTATCCAGTCTTTCTTCATATGAAAGTCCTGACATCCCAGGAATCAGTCTGGTGAACCTTCTCTGTACTCGCTCTATGGCAAGAATGTCTTTCCTCAGATTAGGAGACCAAAACTGTATGCAATACTCCTGGTGTGGTCTCACCAAGGCCCTGAATAACTGCAGTAGAACCTCCCTGCTCCTATACTCAAATCCTCTTGCTATGAATTGCCAACATACCATTCGCTTTCTTCACTGCCTGCTGCACCTGCATGCCTACTTTCAATGACTGGTGTACCATGACACCCAGGTCTCGTTGCATCTCCCCTTTTCCTAATCAGCCACCATTCAGATAATAGTCTATCTCGTGATTGGGGATGATCAGCCATGATTGCATTGAATAGCGGTGCTGGCTCGAAGGGCCAAATGGCCTGCTCCTGCACCTATTGTCTATTGTCTATTGAAAGAATAGAGGTTGCAAGGTGCACTCACACAGAAAGTCAGTCTCATCTGGGGTACTGAATTGCCCTTGCACAAATGGCAAACACTGTTCTGAGGCTTAAGGCCCATTGCTCTGAAAGGATTGAGGCTCCTCCAATGTGCTCCATTCAACAGAATCATTTGTTTCGTCATGTTATGGATGGCATTTGTCAAACATTGCTCCTCATGTGAAGCATCACGAGATGGATTTTTAAGTGTTACTAACAGACAAGCACCATTGGAGTGCTCTGACGTTTATCTCAAATGAAATTGCAGCATGTGTCCTGCAGACTCCAACACATGCTGTGGTTCACATTACAAGTTATAGACCAGAACGACCTTTCTTTTCAACTTTCTAATTTAATTTAGTATGCTTTTTAAGCACATTAGTCATAGAATTGTACAGCATAGAAACAGTAAAAATGAGCTGCACGTTGACCAATTAGTTCCCAACTAATTATACTTTTGTTTTTATTATTATTGTTTTTATTAGGGTGACGTGGGGCCTCCTGGTCTTCCTGGATTATACGTAAGTAATAGGTGCCAAATATCCAATTAAAAGAGTCTGTGATGTGAGATAGGTATACATTAAGGTGGCGCTCATCAGATCTATTTTAAGAGAAAATGGACAAGTATTTTAAGATGGGGAAGATGCAGTGTTGTCGCCAGAATAGAGGAGAGGGATTAGTTTTGGATTACTATAGCAAAGATCTGGTAGAGGCACAGTAAGTCAAATGTAACATTTACTGCACACTGGATACAACCAATGTACTCAGTTATGATCTTCCCTTCGAAATGAAACGATGAAAGTGACCAAATAATTATTTGTACTTTATTAACATCAGCTTAATTATCTTTCAGCAAGATATCCTGGTGTTGAAAATGAAACAAATCTTTCAGAAATAAAATCAAAACAATGCTGGAAATATTCAGCATGTCAGTTAACATTTATGAAGAGGCAAACGGAGATAATGCTTAAAAATTATGACCTTTCATCAGGAGGTCTCATGAAAAATCGTTGATATTGAATCCCGTCTGACCTGAGTATTTCCAGCATTTTCTGACTTTTTCAAATTTCCAGCATCTACTGTATGTACTGCTTTCAGTTTTCTAGAGATATGAGATTTACAGTGCCTTTGCTATTCTCATCAGGGACTACAAATCTTAAATCGATATATTTGATTTCCCACTTTTGTGTACATGGATTCTCCCATGATTGTTCTCCCAAGAGAGAACATAGATTCAATCAGTGCTTGTGATTGTATCATTGTTGAAAAATTGAGTAATTTCTGCAGCAACTCTATGGAGTTGTATTAGAGCAGTGATATTGAAGGAACACAAAAATTAGCCACTCTTCGCGATTTAGTTCACAATTGTGTTTTATCTCACTCTGGAAAAGAAAGCCAAGTCAATTTATATTAGAATAAGTATTACTTATTAACTAGGTGTTTATGTCAATGACTTTTCTGGCTTTGGGCTCTAGTCAAATAGATGAAAAGATGTTTGAAACCCTGCATGTGTTTATTTTTAGTAATATCCCAGAGTAGGGGAGTCTAAAACTAGAGAAGATAGATTTAAAATGGGAGGAGAAAGACTTTAAAATCGGACACCATCTTCACTCAAAGGTTAGTGAATATATACAATGAAAAATGAAATATACAATGAAAAGTTCCGAGAGTCGATCTGCCATTTTTCGCAACAGTTAAAAACAGCATATAATCCTCCAACATTTTCGCCACCTCCAACGGGATTCCATCACTGCCCACATTGTATTGTATTGTATTGTATTCAATTTATTGTCATTATCTCATATTAGAGACAACAAAATGAATTTTCCTTACAGTCAAGTAACATAAAAAGAAATAATAAATAAATAAAACATATTTAAAAAAAATTTTAAAGCACAAACACAGAAGTCCACGACACAACATAACCACAACACAACACAGTGGCACCAAAGTTGAGGAAGGTACCATAGTCCAGCCAGCCTCCCTGCCAATCTTCCCAGATGTTCACCCGTGGTCGGGGCCTCCCGAGCACCCGCAGTCGCCGCCACGGGCGGCCCGATGCTCAGACCCTCACGCCGGGAACGATGGAACCCCGACGGAGAACATCCTCAGCGGCCCGGACCTCCAGATCAGCCACCTCCCACCGGAGTCTTCCCATCTCCACCACTTTCTGCTTTCTGGAGAGACAGTTCCCTTCCCTGGTCAACTTGTCCCTTCCCACCCAAAACCACCCCATCCCCAGGTACTTCCCCCTGCAACCGCAGGAGATGCAACACCTGTCCCTTTACCCCCCCCCTCAACTCCATCCAAGGACCCCGATAGTCTTTTCAGATGAGCCAGAGGTTCACTTGCACCTCCTCCAACCTTATCTACTGTATCCACTGTTCCAGGTGTCAACTCCTGTACGTCGGCGAGACCAAGCGCAGGCTCGGCGATCGTTTCGCTAAACACCTCCGCTCAATCCACCTTAACCTACCTGACCTCCCGGTTGCTCAGCACTTTAACTCCCCCTCCCATTTCCAATCTGACTTGGGCCTCCTACATTGTCAGAGTGAAGCCCAGTGCAAATTGGAGGAACAGCACCTCATATTTCGCTTGTTTAAGAAAGAACTGCAGATGCTGGAAAAATCGAAGGTAGACAAAAATGCTGGAGAAACTCAATGGGTGTGGCAGCATCTATGGAGCGAAGGAATAGGTGACGTTTCGGGTTGAGACCCTTCAGACTGATGTGGGGGCGGGAAGAGGAAAGGAAGAGGCGGAGACAGTAGGCTGTGGGAGAGCTGGGAAGGGGAGGGGAAGGAGGGAGAAAGCAAGGACTACCTGAAATTGGAGGTCAATGTTCATACTGCTGGGGTGTAAACTGTCTAAGCAAAATATGAGATGCTGCTCCTCCGATTTGCGGTGGAACTCATTCTGGCCATGGAGAAGGCCCAGGACAGAAAGGTCGGATTAGGAATGGGAGGGGGATTTGAAGAGCTGAGCCACCTGGAGATCGGGTTGGTTAATGCGAACTGAGCGGGGGTGTTGGACGAAGCGATCGCCAAGCCTGCACTTGGTCTCACCGACGTAGAGCAGTTGACACCTAGAACAGCGGATGCAATAGATGAGGTTGGAGGAGCTGAACCTCTGCCTCACCTGGAAAGACTGCTTGGGTCCTTGGATGGAGTCGAGGAGGGAGGTAAAGCGACAAGTGTAGCATTTCCTGCGGTTGCAAGGGAAAGTACCGGGGTAGGGGATGGTTTGGGTGGGAAGAGATCCCACCACTGGCCACATCTTCCCATCTCCTCCCTTTTCGGCTTTCTGCAGAGACCGCTCCCTCCATAACTCCCTGGTCAATTCATCCCTTCCCACCCAAACCACCCCCTCCCATGATAGACTTTCTTTCAGCTGCAGGCCCTTCTAGCTTTTTAAGAACAGAATGTTCAGATGTGAACAAGAGTGATGGGATGTCTTCATGTTTTTATGGAATCGGTGGAAGGATTTTTGGAATTTTTGGAGTTTTGGAATTCTTTCTGACAAATTGATTGCAGGAATATAGATTTCGAAACCTAAAACTCTAATAATCATTTTAAGAAGCAATGTAAACAAGAAATACTAATGGAATTTTTCCACACAAAAGAGCATCATTAAAATAAAGATACAAAGAGATTTGAAGGTAATTTATGAATCAAAAATTGCTTTATGCTATTTTGAGAGGCCTGGTTGCATAGTTATGTCAAATTCCTTTATCTGCTACTTACCATGGTCATTAGCTCATTCATTTTAAACCAGTTATGGCTTCATTAAAATAGTATGGGCAGGAATTTGGCGTGAATGTGTTAATCAGCACACCTATAAATAACCCACCAATAAATGTGGATTATTGGGCTTGCTTCCAGGGAAGTTGTCAAGGGGCAAGTAGGTGGGAGCTAGCTCATCCAAGCTTGGTGATGCAGGCAGCCTTATCCTTTACCTTTTAACGTGAGAGAGAAACTTTATTAGCTGGTTTTAAATCACTATTGAGACTTTGATGACGCTATACTTGGTTATTAGTGGGCATTTAATGCTGTCATGAGGTGCGTATTTGACAAAACATGTTGATGCGTGTGACGTGCATTTTGTCAGTGTAGGTGTTTGCCCATTTGCATGATGTCAATAGACAATAAGTGCAGGAGTAGGCCATTTGACCCTTCGAGCCAGCACTGCCATTTACTGTGATCATGGCTGATCATCCCCAATAAGTACTCCGTTCCTGCCTTCTCCCCATATCCACAGACTCACAACTCTCTGTGAGAAAAAGTATTTCCTCGTCCCCATTCTAAATGGCTTACCCCTTATTCTTAAACTGTGGCCCCTGGTTCTGGACTCCCCCAACATCGGGAACATGTTTCCTGCCTCTAGTGTGTCTAAACCCTTAATAATCTTATATGTTTCAATAAGATGCCCTCTCATCCTTCAGAGTATGCAAGCCAGCTGCTCCATTCCCTCAGCATATGACAGTCCCGCCATCCCGGGAATTAACCTTGTGAATCTGCGCTGCACTCCCTCAATAGCAAGAATGTCCTTCCTCAAATTAGGGGACCAAGACTGCACATGATACTCCAGGTGTGATCTCACTAGGGCCCTGTACAACTGCAGAAGGACCTCTTTGCTCCTATATTCTATTCCTTTTGTTATAAAGGCCAACTTTAAAGAATTCGCTTTTTTCACTGTCTGCTGTACCTGCATGCTTACTTTCATTGACTGATGAACAAGGACCCCCAGATCCCGTTGTGCTTCCCTTTTTCCCAACTTGACACCATTTAGATAGTAATCTGCCTTCCTGTTTTTCCTACCAAACTGGATAACCTCACGTTTATCCACATTAAACTGCATCTGCCCACTCACCCAACCTGTCCAAATCACCCTGCATTATCATAGCATCCTCCTCACAGTTCACACTGCCACCCAGCGTTGTGTCATCTGCAAATTTGCTAATGTTACTTTGAATCCCTTCTTTTAAATCATTGATGTATATTGTAAATAGCTGCGGTACCAGCACCGAGCCTTGCTGTACCCCACTAGTCACTGGCTGCCATTGTGAAAGGGACCCGTTAATCCCTACTCCTTCTTTCCTGTCTGCCAACCAATTTTTTATCCATGCCAGCACTCTACCCCCAATACCATGTGCCCTAATTCTGCCCACTAATCTATGTGGGACCTTATCAAATGTTTTCTGAAAGTCCATGTACTCTACATCCACTGGCTCTTCCTTGCCTAGTTACATCCTCAAAAAATTCCAGAACATTAGTCAAGCATGTTTTCCCCTTCATATATCCATGCTGACTCAGACTGATCCTGTTACTGCTATCTAAATGTGCCGCTACTTCATCTTTTATAACAAAGGCCATTGACTCCAGCACCTTCCCCACCACCGATGTCTGGCTAACTGGTCTATAATTCCCTGTTTTCTCTCTCCTGCCTTTCTTAAAAAGTGGGATAACATTAGCTACCCTCCAATCCACAGGAACTGATCCTGAATGTATAGAACATTGGAAAATGATCACCAATGCGTCCACGATTTCTAGAGCCACTTCCTTAAGTACCCTGGGATGCAGACCATCAGGTCCTGAGGATTTATCAGCCTTCAGTCCCATCAGTGTACCCAACACCATTTCCTGCCTAATGTGGATTTCCTTCAGTTCCTCCGTCACTCCAGATCCTCTGGCCAATAGTATATCAGGAAGATTGTTTGTGTCCTCCTTTGTGAAGATGGATCCAAAGTTCCTGTTCAACTCATCTGCCATTTCCTTGTTTCCCATAATAAATTCACTTTTTTCAGTTTTCAAGGGTTCAGTTTTGGTCTTAACTAATTTTTTCCTCTTCACATACCTAAAGAAGCTTTTACTATCTTCCTTTATATTCTTGGCTAGCTTACCTTCGTACCTCATCTTTTCTCCCCGTATTGCCTTTTTAGTTATCTTCTGTTGCTCTTTAAACATTACCCAATCCTCTTGCTTCCCGCTCATCTTTGCTACATTGTACCTCTTCTCTTTTATTTTTATACTGCCCCTGACATCCCTTGTCAGCCACAGTCGCCCCTTACTCCCCTTGGAATCTTTCTTCCTCTTTGGAATGAACTGACCCTGCACATTCTGTATTATTCCCGGAATTACCTGCCATTGTTGATCCACTGTCATCCCTGCTGGGGTATCTTTCCAGTCAACTTTGGCCAGCTCCACCCTCATGACTCCATAGTCCCCTTTATTCAACTGTAACACTGACACTTCCGATTTACCCATCTCCCTCTCAAATTGTAGATTAAACTTGACCATATTATGATCACTACCTCCTAATGGCTCCTTAACCTCAAGTTCCTTTATTAAATCCGGTTCATTACTTAACACTAAATCCAGAATTGCCTTCTCCCTGTTAGGCTCCAATACAAGCTGTTCTAAGAATCTTCTGTCTGGTCAAGAAGAATCTTCTGCCTTTGTTTCTTGCATCTGTTTCAAGGGAATAGGCTGTGGAAGTGGGATGAGGGAGAGGAAGTCAGTTTGTATCACGTTTGTTTTTTGATTCAGATGTTTTTTTGAAACTCCCCCCATTTATCTCAATTTTATCTCCCTGAAGTACTAATGAATTCAATTGTATGGACAGATTTAAAAAAAAAAAAATTCACCCCTATCACTCTTCCATTTTGTAACCAAACCCGCAGACTTGGCATTAGAAAAACACACTTCCCTGAGGCAGGCTAAAGAAAATTTAATTTAAAAAAAGAACTTGCTGGAAACATTCAGCACGTCAGGCAGCATCTGCGGAAGGAAAAGCAAAGTTAATATTTCAAATTGAAAACAGTTCTTCAGAACTGGGAGAGAGTTATGTTTGAGATGTAGAGAGAGGCAGGGATGAACAGGACTACATCTTACCGTAGACAAATAGGAATAAGAAACCAAAGTCGATGAACAAAGTACATAGGATTCTCATCTAAACCAATTAAAACTTGATTGACATTTATTGTCAAATTTGGTTGAAAATCAAATTGTTGATTAAAAAAGCAGTCTCTTTTTGATAGGGTAGTATTTACCGCTGTTAAATAGAATATATTTACAGTGCTCTTTTGATTTACAACAAAACACTCATTTCACACCTTATTATCCTTCCATATCTCTGTGTACCCTTCTGAAGAAGGATCTCGACCCAAAATGTCACCCATTCCTTCTCTCCAGATATGCTGCCTGTCCCGCTGAGTTACTTCAGCATTTTTGTGTCTTCGGTGTAAAACAGCATCTGCAGTTCCTTCCTACTAAATTCATCTTTTGGCTGGCCGGGAATTCCTAATACACTGCGTTTGGGATGGCATTTTACTGGCTCATTCAGAGACTGGCACATGTGAGACTGATGTGGCATTAATGTGCAGAACCTCTAACAACAGGTGAGAGACCTTTGCTGTAATCCTCTCATAGGTCAGCCAATGTTGGCCCCATTACTCAATCACATCCAATGTCTGTTTCCCAGGGAGAGGACCATTCATTTGTATGATCATATGTATCTGCCCCAAAAAGGAATTCTAAAATACTCGCCCAGATGCCCAAAGGTTTGTACTGAAGTTGTGTGTTTTATTCAGTTGCCAGTTGTTGTTCCTTTTAATCACTGACTCAACAGATATTTGGGATACTGATCTTCACACCCCAGCTAAAACAAGCACGGGGAGAGATTAATGCTGCCAAAGCAGCCACTCATTGCCATTTGGTACCTTTACATGGAAGCTTTTCCAGGTAACTTTCTTATAGAGGACATAACCCCATGTTCAGTGGTCAAATAATTATTTATTTGAGAAATGGGTAGGATACTTTGACTTGTTGATGGATATATGCTGTGGAGAGAATTTTACTAAATTACACATCAAGGCATTTAATATTTCACCTATACTTATTACAATAAATGCAGTTGAATTCATGATTACTAAACTCAGTTTTGGACATCATTGAATTCTCTTCAGTTGTGCAACAAAAGTTTTAAAATGATTTGTGCTATTCTTGGTCGCAGAACTAAAACTGATGCAGGATTATATCACCTGGCCTCAGTGGCACAGATACAAAATGGAGAACACGACGGGATCATTTTTTATTATACAGACTTTGTTCATTAGTGCCCAGTATATTGTCAGCATTGCAGAAGAGGGGATATGAAAGAATAGGAAGAAAACTGTAGTCACAAGTTTAGTTACAGGAAACCCCGATGCAAATTTTCTGGCATAGGAAATTGGCATATGCCATGCAGAAGAAGCCAAAACCCAAAACAACTTGGGAAAGCCAAAGCCAGAATCAATTTTAAGTAGAATCCTCGGATGTTAAAAGAAGAACCACTAATAGTGGGAACTTTCTTGTTCCTGAGACAAAGGTGCAAGGAACTCAACTGTACTCGATGAATGTGTAATCTATGCTGTCACTTCATTAGAATATAAGGATCTCATCCATTTATTCAAATGCACAAAGTTGTTCCAAATCTTTATTAGAGAAGAGTTGTGCATTTCTCTTTGTCTCTTGGCCACATTTATCTCCCAATCAAGCAGATTGACTGAAGAAGGGTTTCGGCCCGAAACTTTGCCTATTTCCTTTCGCTCCATAGATGCTGCTGCACCCGCCGAGTTTCTCCAGCATTTTTGTGTATCCAAGCAGATTGACTACTATTTATGAGGTTGAGATTCATGACCCATATCCTCATTCTCTGCACAGTTATTTATGTTACATCAGTGATTGCACCACAAAGTATTTCATTGGTTATGAAGTGTAGTAGTCTATGCTAAGGTATGCAGCATGTAAACAGGCCATTCATCCCACCGAGTCCACGCTGCCCAATGATCGCTCATCATTTGCACAATAAATTCATGGTAAATGAAGGAGAGAGTAAATGTGGGAAAGACAAATGAGCGTAGCAGTGTGAGTAGACGGCAGGGTTTGGATATTCCCTGGAACCTCAGTTTGAAGAATGGTCCTGATCTAAAACCTCGTTTCTCCATTCACCTCCACAGATGCTGCTGGACTCGCTGAGCTCCTCCAGCATCTTATTTTCACCAAACCATGTAAGATGGAAAGAGAACAAGTCAGTTTCCATGATATTCTCAGTTTCCAGAATTCTATTGATTTCTGGTTTGAATGTGTTCAACAACTGTTGCACAGCGGTAGAATTGCTGTCTTACAGCAAATGCAGCGCCGGATAACCGGGTTCGATCCCGACTATGGGTGCTGTTTGTACGGAGTTTGTACGTTCTCCCTGTGACTTGTGGGGGTTTTCCCCAAGATCTACGGCTTCCTCCCACACGCCAAAGGTATGTAGGTTAATTGGGTTGGTAAATGTAAAAATTGTTGCTAGTAGGATAGTGTTAATATGCGAGGATCGCTGGTCGGCGCGGACCCGGTGGGCTGAAGGGCCTGTTTACGCGCTGTATCTCTAAAGTAAACTGAGCATTCACATTACTCTGAGGTGAAGTATTGCAAAGATTCGCAATTCTCCAGGTAAAGAAGTTTCTTCTCATCTCAGTATAAATTGCCAAATCCTTGTCCTGACTGGAGGTGCCAACATTCTAGAGTCTACAGTGAGAAGAAACATAATTCATGGAGCCCTGTGCTAACAGTTTTTTTATTTATCTGGTAGCAGAGACTTCAGTGACACTTGATCTACCCAGATAGACACAAGCTGTATACAGGCAGGCTAACCCTGACCCCAATCTCAGGCCTCTGTTGCGACAGCTGGACTGCTCAAATATAGCATTCCTTTAAGATTTTACCAGTACTGTTACTGAGCTACAAATTTGCAGCACCGTGCACTGTCTGAACAGCAGGAGAAACTGGAAACAATCCTTATGTATAGGTGCAGCAATAAGCAAAGATTCAGCTAATAATAAGGGGATTAAAAGATTTGGTGCAGCAAGAATATATTAGCAACAATATTTGTAATAAATTAGTTATTCCAACAGTTATACTGAAATGTTCTACTGAATATTATTTCAGATCGGGACTTTTCATTAAATGATTAGATTTAGGAATCTTTTTTTAAAATTGCAGCTTTAAGACTCTAAATATGGGACCCTAGTGCAGCTGTGGAGCTGCTGTCACACAGCCCCAGTGATCCCAGGGTCAATCCGGACCCGGGTCCTGTCTGCATGCAGTTTGCACATGCATAACGTGACAGCATTGATTTGTTCTCGGTGCTCCAGTTTCATATCACATTCCAAAGACGTGTAGGTTAGTAGATTAATTGGTCACTGCAAATTGCTCCTCGTGTAGTTTTGTGGTGGAATATAGAATATAGAGATAATAGATGCGAATGTGGGCAGAAGAGGTTACAGATAAAATACGTGGGGAATGGGATTGCTCTGTGAACCAGCATAGAATCCAAAATAGCTTTCTTCTGTGCCATTAGATAATATAGAAATTCTTATATTTTTCATGTTCCTGTAGAACAAGGAGGCCTCTCATCGTGAGTAATGAATGCAATAGACCGGGTTGAAAAAGCTGCAGCTGAATCTCTACCATGATTTAAAAGAGCTGTTCTCGTCCCTGGATGGTAATAAGGGATTGGTGTTGCACCTCCAATGGTTGTAGAGGAATGCTAACGGGGAGGAGAGGAGAGAGGAGAGAGATGAGAGGAACAGGAAGTCACAAATCGAATGTTTTCTATGGAAAGCAAAAATGAGAGAGAGGCAAAGATGTGATTGATGGTGAGATGGAGCTGGAGCTTGCGGAAATGGAAAATAATGATGTGTTGGATGCCGGAGACTCTTGGATGAAATTTGAAGACTAGGGGGAGCTTTATTGCTGTTCCTTCAGGTGGAGTGGGGAGACGCAATCTACGATGTAGCAGAGACAGACAGACCTGGGATAGGGTGTGTTGGAATAGGTTAGGAACAAGGACTGCTCCATGTAACAAATAATAGGATGGGCATAACTAGGGCCCACACAGTTCCCATGGCTACTTCTTTGATCTGGAGAAATTTGTGGAAATTGAAAGAAGTTGTTGAGAGTATATGTCATTAGATGTTCATCTGAAGCTTTTCAAATGCTATATGAAGAACCTTTTCATGTGGAAGCTCTCAAAACCCTATCCCCTTAACAAGGAAGTACCGATGAAAGATTTGCCACTGGTCTTTCCACTTTATGCAATGTAAAGATTTGGTTGAAATGGAGCCGCATGTATTATCCTATGTGTAGGAAGCGACTGCAGATGGTGGTTTAAACTGAAGATAAAGAGAAAAAGCTGAAGTAACTCAGCGGGTCAGACAACATCTCTTGAGAAAAGGAATAGGTGATGTTTCGGGTCAAGTTGATGGGTCTCGACCCTGAAACGTCACCTATTCCTTTTCTCCAGTGATGCTGTTTGACCCGCTGTGTTACTCCAGCTTTTTGTGTATATCTTGCATTATCCTATAATTCTGGCTGATACAGCTTACAAAACGTAACAGAACAATCATGGGAACATTGAATTAAAGTTAGTCAACTTTTGTTTTGTAGCTTTGAAATTGGATTAATTAGTGCATTGGATTGAGCTGGTGATCATCTCTGCTTGAAATCTTTAAACTGCCATTGTTTATCTTTAAACTGCCATTGGTTTACCAGTACTCTGCCCTTTTGACATTTTCCCAGCGTCAGACATGCATGTAATAATGTCAACATGTACACTCACTTTTCTAGCCTTCCAGATACAAATTGGAGTTCAAAGGTTCAAGGATCAGAGTGGAAGAATCTCCGTACACCGATGAGCCTTTCACGGGTTTATCCTGTCGTTTGTTGTTCATATTGTTACTTAAAGGGACACCTTGCTGACATTGGTAGTCCTGACTAGGTAGCTTTACAAATCATTGCACATTGCTCAAGCCTCATTGTGTGCAACAACTAACAAGGTATGTTTCCTTTAACATGTAGCTGTTGAGATACTCATTCCATGGATGCCTCAGTGATGACGCTGCTGGCAGCTCTCCATTACAGGAGACACCATTAAGAATGACCATGCCGAGGCATTCAGGCTGGGTCAGGGAGATTGTTGTAGCAAAATGTCTACTCCCGCAGAATAGACAATAGGTGCAGGAGTAGGCCATTCGGCCATTTGAGCCAGCACTGACATTCAATGTGATCATGGCTGATCACAATCAGTACCCCGTTCCTGCCTTCTCCCCATATCCCCTGACTCCACTATCTTTAAGAGTCCTATCAAGCTCTCTCTTGAAAGTATCCAGATAACCGGCCTCCGCCACCCTCTGAGGCAGATAATTCCACAGACTCACAACTCTCTGTGTGAAGAGGTGTTTCCTCGTCTCCGTTCTAAATGCCTTATCCTTTATTCTTAAACTGTGGCCTCTGGTTCTGGATTCACCCAACATGTTTCCTTCCTCTAGCGTGTCCAAACCCTTAATAATCTTATATGTTTCAATAAGATCCCTTCTCAACCTTCTAAATTCCAGAGTTTACAAACCCAGCAGCTCCATTCTCTCAGCATATGACAGTCCCGCCATCCTGGGAATTAACTGTGTAAACCTATGCTACACTCCCTCAATAGCAAGAATGCCCATCCTCAAATTAGGGGACCAAAACTGCACACAATACTCCAGGTGTGGTCACACTAGGGCCCTGTACAACTGCAGAAGGACCACTTTGCGTGGTACTTGCATGCTTACTTTCATTGACTGATGAACAAGGACCCCCAGATCCCGTTGTACTTCCCCTTTCCCAACTTGACACCATTTAGATAATGCAGGGTTTCGGCCCGAAACTTTGCCTATTTCCTTCGCTCCATAGATGCTGCTGCACCCGCTGAGTTTCTCCAGCACTTTTGTCTACCTGCCATTTAGATAATAATCTGCGTTCCTGTTTTTGCTACCAAAGTGGATAACCTCACAATTATCCACATTAAACTGCATCTGCCATGCATCTGCCCACTCACCCAACCTGTCCAATTCACCCTGCATCCTCCTCACAGTTCACACTGCCACCCAGCTTTGTGTCATCTGAAATTTGCTAATGTTACTTCGAATCCCTTCTTCTAAATCATTGATGTTTATTGTAAATAGCTGCAGTACCGAGCCTTGCGGTACCCCACGAGTCACTGCCTGCCATTCTGAAAGAGAACCGTTAATCCCTACTCTTTGTTTCCTGTCTGTTCAGGAATATCATATCCTACCTGACCTTGTCCAATGAACAGTATTCACAGGCAATGGTTTTATAAATGACATGTGTGACATTCTTCAGAGACCTTAGGTCAAATTCTTGCACTCTTCATGCTTTATCCAAGTGCCAACTCCTAAGTGTCAAGCTGGAAAGTATAAGTGGATTATGGCTTCAAAAGGGAAATCATGGCTGACAAATTAGAGGGTTTTTTTTAGTCTCAACCCGAGTGGCTTGAAGCGAACGAATAGATGTATTATACTTGGACTTCCAAAAGATGTTCAACAAGGTGCCAAGCAAAATGTTGAGTCACATGATATGGATAGGGGATTGGTCATAGGCAGGAAGCAGTGAGTTGAGACAAGAGTAATTTTCAGGTTGTCAACCTGTGACCAGTAGGGAACCAAGAGTCATTGCTGGGATTGCAACTGCTTACAATGTATAAATGTATAAAGACTTGGAGGAGATCTGAAATGAGGAAGAATTTCCCATCTCGGAACTCAATGAGTCTTTGAAAATGCGTGACGCTGTACAGCAACATCATTGATGAGGCTTCACAACCTTGTTAAGTGTGGGGGACAGTATCTTAGAGTATATTTAGAAGTGGAAATGGCGGCGCTGCCTTGCAGCTGCGGCTCACCTGCAGTCCGTTTGTCTTTTCTGTTTTTTGTTTTCTCTTGTCCCGTTTTTACAGTTTATTTCGGTTTATTTAGTTGTGTATGTGTGGGGGGTGGGTGTAACATGTTTTTTGACTCTTCCTTCGGGGGGGATGTGACCTTTCTTGCCGTATCCCCCGTCTCCGTGTCCGTCTGCGCTGAGGCCTATCGCGGAGCTGGCGGCCTCCAACTGCGACCGACCTCGAGGCTGCGGAGGCAGAGCCAGGACTTACCAACGCGAGGCTGGCCGACTTCGGGGCTGTGGTTGCGGTGAGACCCAACTTCCGACCCGACTTTGGAGCCTCGGAGGCTCGGCCGCAGGCCAGTGGACGACATCATCGGGAGCTCGAGTTCTGTTTTCCGGAGCTCCCGCAACTACAGCTGCGTCCGCTGGACTGGAGGACGGCAGCTTCGGCAGCTTCGACCGCCCCGGGCCGCGGAGTTTGAACCGGCCCGTTTGCGGAGCTCGGATTCAGCCGCGGGACTTACCTACCATCACCCGGCGGGGTCGCAACATCGGAGGCTTGGATTGCCTCAGCGCAGAGGGAGAGCAAGGAGGGAAGAGACAATGACTTTGGGACTTAAACTGTGTTGAGTGTTTGTTATTTATTCTATGTTATAACTGCAGGCTAAACCATTTCGTTGCAATGTAAAGTGCAATGACAATAAATTGAATCTTTATCTCTTTAAGTCAAGAATATATTCAAGTCAGGAGTGTTTAATTGTCCTATGTAGGTACGTTAACAGAACTGGGAAATTCTTACTTGCTGACACTTTCCAGCCCCATTAATGCAATAACACAGATAAATATACAGTAATAAGTAATCCAGTAAATTCATACTCTGTAGTACATGGTATCCAGACCATAATAGTGTAAGACAAAAGTATCATAGTGCAACCAAAACAAAGTCCATAGCAGATCATAATTTCTGAGGAAATAGTTGAAAAGGAAATCAAGGGCTATGGGGAAAGGGCAACAAAATAGCCTTGAGTAATGTTGGATCATAATTTATCCTGGTGAATGGAAACACAGGGTGGAGGGGCCTATGGTTTTATGTAGTGGGATCTCTCCAGGTTGTAATTTTTCTCAAGGTTTCATGCTGCTCCAATGTTGTAAAGAGCAGTCTTCAGACTAGGTGAGGAGAACACTACTTGGTGTCAGAAAGAAGTTGCGATGTCTCTGCTTGAACAATTATAACCGTTACCAGAACCAGTAGCTGCTGTGTCAGATTGCATGTGGTCCCATCTCATTACTTGGTTAAAATCTCTGTGATCTATTTGCCCTTGAAGAGAAGAATTGAACCTTCTATATGTGCGGCTTCTCACCTGGTTTTCAACTTTCCAACCTAAATGAAAGACATTGAATAATCTTTATACTGCATCTTGAAGGGCTTCAATGTTGCGTGTGGAGATGGTAGAATATTGATTGAGTGGTGGGTGTTTGTAAGAAAAGGTAGGTTATGAGGGACTAACCGATGGAGTAATAATTTTTTTGTGCATGTGTGCCTGTATTTGTGTATGTGTGTCAATACGTCGTATGAGTGCTTCAAAAGGGAGCACACCTATGTACCTTCGCAGACCCTGCAGCTTCCAATAGCTTGGTAATCTCAGTTGCCGGTCAGATGATTCTTCATGTGGGTGAATCCTTGGAAAGCATCTGGACCTGATAGTGTACCTGGCCGCATTTTCAAAACCTGCGCGGACCAACTGACTAGACATATTCAACCTTTCATGACTAAGGTCCAAGTTTCCTATCTGCTTTAAAAGGGTATCAAAAATATCTGTGCCTATGAAAAGTAAGGTGACCTGTCTTAATGACTATTGACTGGTGGCATAAATGTCCTTGATGATGAAGTGCTTTGGGAGAATGGTTATGGCACATATCAACTCCTACCTTAGCAACCAAGACTTATTTACCATATGGGACCTTGTCAAAGGCCTTGCTGAAGTCCATATAGACAACATTCACTGTGCTGCCCTCATCAAGCCTCTTCAAAAAAACTCTATCACAATTGTGAGACTCAATTTCCCAGACCCAAAGCCATGCTCACTATCCCGTATCAGTCTGTGCCTATCCACACGCTGGTATATCCCATCTCTAAGAATCTCCTCTAACAACTTTCCCACCACTCATCTCAGGCTCACTGGTCTATAGTTCCTTGACTTGTCCTTGCTGTCCTTCTTAAATAATGGCGCAGAGTGTTTTGCAACCCACCACTGCAGAAAACTCAGTCTAATTAGTCATAAGAGACCTCCCTTTAATGTCTACATTGGCAATTCCTGATCAAACATTGCCTTAACAAGTGCAAATTCAGAATATTTTCTTTTAATTGTGCTATCAAAAATATTAGATTTACTTGCCTACAATTTCCCTGCTACCTTTGTTGAATAAATGTATCATATTGGCTGTGCTCCAGTTATCTGACACCTCTTGGCTGACCAGAAAAATATTGAACATTTTAATTAGATTCCCCTGCAATCTGTCCCTTTGCCTCCCTGTATCTGCTGAATCACTGGTTTCCTTCTGGAAGGAGAGGTTATCCTGCAAGGAGAGATTTGACTGCCTAGATGTTGAGAGAATGTTTTCACAATCTGAGGGTCTTCAACTAAGGGACATTGTAATGGACCAGGTGGTCCATTATTAATGATCTGGATGAGGGAATTGAAGGCAATATCTCCAAGTTTGCGGATGACACTAAGCTGGGGGGCAGGGTTAGCTGTGAGGAGGATGCTAGGAGACTGCAAGGTGACTTGGATAGGCTGGGTGAGTGGGCAAATGTTTGGCTGATGCAGTATAATGTGGATAAATGTGAGGTTATCCATTTTGGTGGCAAAAACAGGAAAGCAGACTATTATCTAAATGGTGGCCGACTAGGAAAAGGGGAGATGCAGCGAGACCTGGGTGTCATGGTACACCAGTCATTGAAAGTAAGCATGCAGGTGCAGCAGGCAGTGAAGAAAGCGAATGGTATGTTAGCTTTCATAGCAAAAGGATTTGAGTATAGTAGCAGGGAGGTTCTACTGCAGTTGTACAGGGTCTTGGTGAGACCACACCTGGAGTATTGCGTACAGTTTTGGTCTCCAAATCTGAGGAAGGACATTATTGCCATAGAGGGAGTGCAGAGAAGGTTCACCAGACTGATTCCTGGGATGTCAGGACTGTCTTATGAAGAAAGACTGGATAGACTTGGTTTATACTCTCTAGAATTTAGGAGATTGAGAGGGGATCTTATAGAAACTTACAAAATTCTTAAGGGGTTGGACAGGCTAGATGCAGGAAGATTGCTCCCGATGTTGGGGAAGTCCAGGACAAGGGGTCACAGCTTAAGGATAAGGGGGAAATCCTTTAAAACCGAGATGAGAAGAACTTTTTTCACACAGAGAGTGGTGAATCTCTGGAACTCTCTGCCACAGAGGGTAGTCGAGGCCAGTTCATTGGCTATATTTAAGAGGGAGTTAGATGTGGCCCTTGTGGCTAAGGGGATCAGAGGGTATGGAGAGAAGGCAGGTACGGGATACTGAGTTGGATGATCAGCCATGATCATATTGAATGGCGGTGCAGGCTCGAAGGGCCGAATGGCCTACTCCTGCACCTAATTTCTATGTTTCTATGTTTCTCAATCAGAGCTGAGATGAGGAAAGCGTTCTTTGAGGTTTGGGGAACCCATATTTCTCTACTCCAGAGGATCATGGATCCCCAATTGTCTTGAATATTCAAGATTAAATTGAATCAATATAATTGGAATTAAGAGATAGATGAACCAGGCAAGAAATTGGACGATGTGGAAGAACAGTTATGGGTGTCCTGAGTAATGAAGCAATTACAAGGGGCCAAATAAGTGGCTTCTGTTTCCTATATTCTTCAAACAAATACAATTGTACAAAAGTACCAAGTGCTAATGAAAATCAATTTTTAAAAACTGCAGATTCGGGAGGTCTGAATTAAAAACAGAAAATGGTGGAAACATTCATCAGGTCAGGCAGCACCTGTTCCTCTTTCCCCAAATCGTGCCAGACTTGCTGAATATGTCTAATATTTTCTGTTTTCATGCCAAGTGCTCGTCTCTGGCCTGTTTTCTGTATTATTTGTGTTACATGAATATATAGACATATACCTGTCTCACATGTGATTAATTTATTTGTTTTGTTTTTGTTTTTGCAGATTAAGGGAGCAAAGGGAGAAACAGTAAGTATTTTGACACTCCTCTTAGAAATGCCTGCTTACAATCCGTTTCAAAAATTGTGGAATATTTTCTGCAGCCTTTAATGGTTTGAATTTCATGTGCAGTGAAGTCATTTCAAAATGCCTTCTTGCTTCTAAATCAATGGTTATTCCATGGACTGTGCTTTGTAGATACAGCATTACCATTGCTTGTAGCACCAAGAGATTGAGGGGAATTGATGAGCACTCGATATGTAACAATCACTTGGTGAAAGGTTGGTCCTCACATTGGAAGGCTGTACTCGATGGCCACATCCCAATAATTGGTATTGAGACAAGCCAAGAAAAATCATTAGATCTAGTGCTGAAAGTCTCCCAATAACCATCTCTAAATAAGACTGCTCCTGGAACTACCAATCTTTATTAGACCCAGCACCACCGACACATCTGTGAGCATTAACAATCATTAGGAGCAGGGCGGCAAGGGGTGCTCCAGGTGTAGCTGAAACGCTGGAGATTTTGGCCCACCCTCCAGCATACTTCTACCAAATATATAATCACTTGAGAACAAACTTGAAGAGCTCAGAGCATGGCTGTTCTTTCAAAGGAAGATCAGGGACTGTTCTTTGTTTTACTGAAACATGGCTCACTACAGACTCTCCTGGCCCTGCTGCACTACCTAAGAATATCACCGTATCTCCATTTATCGTATGAACTGCACAGAATCCTGAGGCAAGAGGAAAGGCAATGGTCTCTGCTTTTTGATCAATGCTTCGTGGAACACTAATATGATTGTCTTCCATCAATACTGCTCCTGACCTTGAATACCTGATCATTTATCTACTGAAAAAATTGACCACTACCATCCAGCATACCAGTAGGGCGAAAGAGCACGGTTTGGCCTACATTTCGGAAAGGGGGTAGGGCAAATGACTGAAGTGTCAGTGGGGGAGTACTTTAGAACCAGTGACCACAGTTCTATTCATTTTAAAATAGAGATGGAAAAGGACAGAACTGGTCTTCAAGTTAAAGGTCTTGATTGGGCAAGGTGAATTTTGATGGTATTAGACAAGAACTTGCAAAGGTTGATTGGAGTTGGTTATTCACAGGCAAAGAGACGTTTGGCAAGCGGGAGGCTTTTAAAAGTGGGATAGCGAGTGTTCAAGGTATGATGTCCATGATCACAATGTACGATCAGCCATGATCACAATGAATGGCGGTGCTGGCTCCTCCTGCACCTATTTTCTATGTCCCTGTTAGAGTGAAGGGCAAGGCTGGCAGGAATGGGGAATCCTGGGAAGATGAGTGATATCGAGGCTCTGATCAATTACAGGCAAATAAGATCGAGTGAAGGTGTATAAGGGATGCAGGAATATACGTAAGAGAATTAGGAGGGCAAAAAGAAGGCATGTGCAAAAGCGAAGTTATGGATAAACTCTGCAAATCAGCCAGCACCTGTGGAGGGAATTAACAGACGGCGTTTCGGGTCGGGACCTTTTTTCAGACTGGACATGAGATGGCTTTGGCAGAGAAGATTAAGGAGAATCCAGAAAGATTTTATGTATATATAAAAAAGGCAGCAAACACCCTCCAGACTATTCACACCCCCGACCCCTCACCCCCCCCCCCCCCCCTGGGTTATTCACATTCCCCCCCACCTCCACGGGTTACTCACACCCCCCGGGTCATTCACACTCCCCCCCCACCCCCGGCTTAATCACACCCCCCCCGACCCCTCCCTCCCTCGAGTTATTCACAATCCCCCCTCCCCGGGTTATTGACGACCCCCCCCCCCCCGGATTATTCACACAACCGCCCTCCCAGGTTATTCACACTACACCCCCCCCCTCCCCTCGGGTTATGCACACACACACACACACACTCACCCCCAGGTTATTCACACCTCCTGCACCCTCTACCCCCCTCTGCTGCCTCAAAAAGGCAGCCAACAACTCTTCCTCCCCCTCTACCCCCTCCCCCTCTACCCCCTCCCCCTCTACCCCCTCCCCCTCTACCCCCTCCCCCTCTACCCCCTTCCCCTCTACCGCCTCCCCCTCCCTCTCTACCCCCTCCCTCTCTACTCCATCCCCCTCACTCTGCCCCCCAATCTCTACCCCCTCTATCTCTGCCCCCCCCTCTATCTCTGCCCCACCCTCCCTCTCTGCCCCCCTCCCTCTCTGCCCCCCCTCCCTCTCTAGGGAGTGGTGAGCATTGGGACCTATGGTGAGTGGTGGAGCATTGTGTTCGGAGACCAGCCCTCCCCTGTGATGCCGCCCATCCCCCTCGAAATGCCACCAAAAAGGTACACGATAGCGCTACAATTTAACGTCCATGTAACTCACCATAGTCCTGTGATGTAGATGGGATGGGTTTTGTTCAGATTGGTGGTATATTTTACAAGTTATTGACATTTTAAACTTAACAAAAACCACTTTACAAAACCACTTTTTCACTTGCCTTGCACGTCAGCCGCCTTTGACATCACAATGAAGTCACAATGGGATCCCGAATCTTGTTTACAATAAAAAAATCGCGATTTTCAAAAAAATGTTAATCAGATTTGTCCATATTCGTTAATAGCTAATATTGTTTTTAGGTTATTTTAAAGAAAAAACACAATTTTCATTGAGAATTTCATTTAAAAAAATCATTGCGATTTTCATTGTGAAAAAAAATGATTTTCATTGTGGGAAGGTGAGATAGGAGGAAGATGAGCAGGGGGATAGAGGGAGGGGGCTAGGGAGGGATAGGGAGGGGATATAGGGGGGGGTGGGGGAGGTGAGGGGGGAGAGTGCGGGGTGGGATAGGGGGGAGGTGAGGAGTGAGGGGGCAGGGGGATAGAGGGAGACAATTGGGGTAGGGAGGGGAGAGGGGTTATGGAGGGAGGGAGTGACTGAGGGTAGGGGAAAGGAGAGGGAGGGTGAAGAGGAGGGGGAAGGAGTGCTAGGGAATGCGGGGGAATGGAGGAGGATAGGGGTGGGAAGAGGGATGGCAAGGTAACGGGGAGGGGAGGGGGAAGAGGGAAAAGGGGAGGGAGGGGGTGAGGGGAGGAAGCAGAGGAGGGTTGGTGGAGGGTGGGGAGAGGGATGATAATGGAGGAGTGGAATAGGGGACTGAAGAGGGAGAGTGAGATCCGTTCACATTGATCTTATTTTTTACAAATTATTGCCATTTTGAACTTTAAAAACATCGCAGTCACGTTCCCACTTGCCAGCCGTGCCTGTGCAGTTGGGGGAGGGTTGCCGTGATTCGCGTCACTACATGGATCTCTGGCGTCACAACGGGAACTCGTCAGGCGCGTCTGCGCATTTGGGGGCAATGGGTCAGTGGTGGAATATTGCCTTGGGGATGGGCCCAACAGGTCTGCACCTGGTCTAGTTCTCAATCTTTCTCTTTTGTATTTACTAAGAGAAAAGACATGAAGGAAAGGGAAAGTTAATGTGAATATCTTGGGGATAGTCCGCATTTCTGTAGAAAAGGTGCTGATGTCTTAAAATATGAGGGTACTTTAATCTCTAGGGTCTGATCATGTAAGTACATTGAGGAAAGCTAGAGAAGAAATTGTGGGAGCTCTAGCTTAGAAATACATGAATCATCATTAGCCAAGCATGAAGCGTCGGAAGACGCCTCTTTATTTAAAAATTGCTGTAAAAAAAAACCTGGGAACAATAGGCAACGTTTCGGGCCAAAACCCTTCTTCAGACTTGTTCTGGTTGCCGCTGGATTTTCAACATTGAAAATTTTCGGCGACCTGTAACAACCTATGATGGGTACCGGCAGTCGTCGAAAAAAGTCGCGTAAGTGGGACAGGCCCATTAGTATGTTATGTTGCAGTTGTACAAGACGTATAAGTGAGGCAACACATATTGAGTTCACTTTCGGCTATCTTCCTTTAGCTGGAAGAGTGCAGAGAAAATGTATGAGATTATTGCAAAGTAAAAAGCAACATAATGCAGAAATAATAACTGAACCTATGGAGAGCAGATCAGAGATATTCTGAGAGAATGTAGACACCAGGAACTGCAGCTACTTGAATCACGTAGAATTATTCTGAGACATGATTAGACTGACAGATAGACTGAAGGTAAGAAATGACCAAGTCAGAAGTCAAAATTATAACATTTTTTTTATTCTTATTGCTGAGACAGTGCCAAAATGTTGTAAATAATGTTGGTATTCATGATGTGACTTCAATGCAATGAGCCTTAACTGCCAACAAAAATCTTCTGAACTGGTTGTAAAAATATATTATAGCTATTGGCAGCCAAGATGCGATGCAAATTCATTGGCGCAGATCCAGGATCAACTAACCCTTCACTCCCTCATGTATTTCTAGAAGCTGACGTCTTTGCACTGATCCACAACACTTGATATATCACTATACAGTGAGGATGTATTGTAACTAATATATTTACATTGATCATATAATCACATCCTTTTATTCTTGGCATGGTTTACTTCCTTTTTTCGTCCTTCCTGTCCGATAAATATAAATTTTCTTTTACAGCACATATGTTTGTACCAACAGCTCCAGACTGGTGTTTGTGTTTCACATGCATCACTTCCTACACTTCTTCATCTCCTCGTCTTTGCATGCCCTGGTTCCCAGTTTGCATACTTTACTTCCCATTTAATGTATTTGTGAAATTTGCATCAGTAATTATTTGTCGTAGTGAACAATTTCACCATTCTCTGGGTGAAGAGGTATCTCCTGAATTTATTTTATTGGAGACTGGGTTATATTTCATTAGTGACTGGGTTATATTTTATTAGAGACTGAATTCTATTTCTGTTCCCTCAATTTACACATGCCTGCAAAAGTAAATATCTTCTCTCTGTCTACTTCACCTAAACCTATTATAATTTTAAATATCCCTATTAGTTCAGCAATGAGCTTTCTCTTCTTTACAAAATAATTCAATGAGTGCTCAAATATCTTAGGATTTACTGAGGCTTTGTAAAGCATTGTACTAAGACCAGTGCAGTTCTTATCTTGCACCCATACAGCAACACATCTCATCTCATGAGGACTCGTAGACAGTTTTCCATTTTTAATTGTGGCTAATTGACGTCTATTATACATCCTTCTGATTTTACCTTCCATTGCTATAAAACAGTCAGCCAGAAAGGTAAAAATGCACCATCTGTGGAAGGAGAAGCCATTCAAAAAAACCATAAAATGTACGACCTCCAGAAAGCCACCACAAATACGCTTCTGGAATAAACTGGAGGCTGAGGCGAACAGTCTACAACAATGGTAGGGCTAACATGCCACCACTTCCTACAAGGTAAAACCAAGTAGTTCAAGTGACAGCAACGCTTCGCTCGCGGACAAGTTCAATACTCTCATTGCTTGCTTCGAAGCAGAGAACAAGGATGCACCTTCATGAACCCTCACAATCTCCGATGACCCTGTGATTTTAATCTCTAGGGTCTGATCATGTATATCTAAGAACCTTCATAAGAATGAATCCTTGGCAATCATCCAGCCCTGATGGTGTACCTAGCCAGGTTCTCAGAACAACTGTGATCTGAGGTCTCCACATGCTTTATATGGACATCTATAAAAGCATTGCTCAGAAAAGCAAGATGACATGCTTTAACGACTACCAACCAATGGCACTCACACCCATTGTGAGAGGTGCTTCAAGAGGTTGATCATGATGCAAATCAACTCTGATCTCAGTAATGACCTAGAGCTGCTTCAATTCGATTACCACCACAAAAGATCAACATCAGATGGAATCTCACTGGCGTTGAACTGCTGGACAACAGGAACGTTTATGTCAGGCTGTTATTCATCGACTGCAGTTCAACATTCAATACCAAGGGCAGCACAGTGGCGAGGATGATGGTGCTGCTGTCTCACAATGCTAGAGACTAGGATTCAATCCCAACCTGCGTGTTGTGTGGAGTTTGCATATGCTCCCTGTGACAGAGGTGGGTTTCCTCCAGTACTGCGGTTTCCTCCCACATCCCAAAACGTGTGGGTTAATTAGCTTCTGAAAATTGTCCCTAGAGCGTAGGATAGAACTAGTGCACAGGGTGATCATTCGTCGGCATGGACTTGGTGGGCTGAAGGGCCTGTTTGCACACTCTATCTCTAAAACTAAAACTAAATCAGAAAATAATATGAACACTCAGCAAGTCGGACAGTATTAGTCGGACAGTGCTCGTAGATTTTTAAGAAATACGGTAGGCCATTCATCCTCAGGCTTGTTCCTATGTTCAGTCACATCTAATTTTGAAGCTTTGCACTGAAGCAACAAGAAACTTGCTTCAACAAATAACAACAGGACTTGCCCACCACAAAATAATCGCTCACCATTGAGTGGCTTAACCATCTTTCACATATTGATTGGCATGTAGTATTTAATTATCAAGGGAATAAAAGCTTTGGTAATGCCATTATTCAACCCTTTAAACTCTGAAATACAAATCTTTATTCGCATCAATATTTTCACAGGGGACGCACGGGGCTAAAGGCTTTCCAGGAATGCATGGAGAAATGGCAAGTATATAAAATTCTGCCGGTCTTTGTTTACATTGCATAATTGATCAATGCACCATCCAACCTCTCAATTTTATCTTAACTCCCTTCAAGACAGTCACCAATTTATGATGAATGTAATTCTGTGGGTTACACCACATTTACCTCCCAGTTTTTAACAACCTACCAGTAAAATAGATTTTTTAAACTTGTATAACTTTTATACTCAGTAGTATGATATTGAGTTGCTCGTGGCATTGTATTGTATTGTATTGTATTGTATTGTATTTTAATGACCACACAGCCAGGCTGGTGGAATTTGTTATCAGTACAGCTCGGTACAGGTTCCAACATTTCTTTTTTTTTTTAATTATTTTTATTAGAAGTACGGTAAATTACAATAACACACAACACATATATCTTAATACATTTTTTGTACCGCTTCATTTTTTTTTTTTAAAGCTTTAAGAACAAGATAGAAGTAAGGAAAGTAAAGAAGGTGCGCAAGAGTTGTGAAGTGCAAGAGAGTGTTGGGAAAAGAAAGCCCCTTAGAAAAGAAGTTAGAGAAGGAAGTAAAGTAAGAAAGTAGACCCTAGAAAAGAAAGAAAAAGAAAGTAAGGACAATCGCTTTATTATAACATTAAACTCCGCAGAAAGACTACCAACCAAGTCTGTTTTTGTTGTTTTACCTCCCAATGCCAGGTCCTGATACCATTTATTTATTTACTTATTTTTAAAATTACTATTGCACCTCACGCTTGTAATAGGTCCATAAACGTAGACCACGTCTTTTGGAATTGGTTTGCTTTACCTGCTAAGAGGAATCTCATCTCTTCCAGATGTAATGTTTCAAACATATTTGATGTCCACATTTTTATTGTTGGTGTGGGCGCATTTTTCCAGAATTTAAGTATGAGCTTTTTTCCCATTATTAGCCCGTAATTGAGTAAATTCTTCTGATACACGTTTAATTCAGGGATACCTTCCGATATCCCAAAAATGATCCATTCTGGTTTTGGTACCAGTTTTATTTTAATTAATTTTGAAAAAATATCAAATATTCCATGCCAGAATTTTTGGATTTTTGTACAAAAAACAAAAGAGTGCGCTATGGTAGCTTCTTGACACAGACATTTATCACAGATTGGTGAAACATTAGGAAAGATTTTATTTAATTTAGTTTTTGAATAATATAGTCTATGTAATGTTTTGAATTGGATAAGCGTATGTCGTACATTGATCGAGCATTTATGCACCTGTAGTAAATGATTATCCCAGCTCTCTTTTGAAATTTTTATAGCTAATTCTTGTTCCCAGTCTCTTCTAATTCCATCTGTTGTGGGTATTTCTATGTTTAAAATGATATTATATAAGTACGATATTAAGTTAGCTGATTCCGCCTTTGTCTTCATTGCTTCATCCAGTAAGTCGGAAGGCATATTATGATAGTCTTTTGTGTATTTTTTCAAATAATCACAAATTTGAAGATATTTAAAATATTGGTTATTTTTCAAATTATATTTCAGTTGTAGTTGTTGAAATGATAGTAATTTTCCCACTTCATACAGATCTTCGAGCGTTTTGATTCCCATTCTTTCCCATTGTATAAATGATTTGTCTATGATTGATGGTTTAAACGATGGGTTATTGGCTATTGGTATTGAGAGAGATAGGTTTCTTAATTTTAGATTCTGTTTTATTTGTTTCCATGTTCTAATTGTGCTATGTATAATTGGGTTTTTATTATAATTTTTATTATTCAGATTTATTGGTGAGAGGATAATCGCTCCTATGTTACTCGGGGAGCAGTCCCCTTTTTCCATTACAATCCAGTCCGCCTGCTGGGCAGAATTGTCCAGCAGGTGAATCATATTTTTAATATTTACTGCCCAATTATAATACATAAAGTTAGGGAGCGCTAGACCCCCCCACTCTTTTCGTTTATTAAGGTGTGTTCTTTGTATTCTATGGGGTTTATAATCCCATATGAAATTTGTAATGTCAGGTTCCAACATTTCATCAAACATTAAACATATAACATAGATATACATACAGACAGACACATTACATAATACATAAGGGCCATGCTTATTCTTATTCCTCACCGTACAGAGTTTAAAATGTTAATTGCAGTGGGAATGAAACTGTTTTTGAAGCGGTTTGTTTTGGAGGCAATTGTCCTGTAACGCCTCCCAGAGGGCAGTAGCTGAAAGGCATAGTGTGCAGGGTGAGTGGGATCAGAGATGATCTTGCGGGCTCTGTGTAGTGTCCGTTTGTGGTAACGTGATTCAAGGGATGGTAGGGGTAAGCCAATAATTTTGGATGCTCTGTTGATGATGCGCTGTAATTTCTTCCGGAAGAGTGAGTCGAGACTGCCGAACCAGACTGTGATGGATGAAGTGAGGATGCTTTCGATGATGGCTGTATAGAAGCGGAGCTTGAGATGAGACCTTACTCTGAACTTCCTGAGCTGTCGGAGATGGAAAAGTCTTTGCTGGGCTTTTCCATAGATGTGGTCTGCGTTTGTCCTCCATTTGAGGTTGTTGCTGATGTGGGTTCCAAGGAGTTTGAATGTGTCAGTGATGGAGATGGATTCACCTTTAATGAGCACAGGGGTTTTGGGGGATGGCTGGCGTCTTGGGTCGATGATGAGTTCTTTTGTTTTTGATGAGTTGAGTAAGAGATCATGGTCTGTGCTCCAGGTCACTGCTTGGTTGACCTGTGCACGGTATTCAGTTTCTTGGTTGTTGGTGATGAATCCTATGATGGTTGAGTCGTCCGCGTACTTGTACAGGTTGACAAAGCTGTGGTGGGATGTGAGCTGGTTTGTGTAAAGGGAGAATAGCCAGGGTGAGAGAACACAGCCTTGGGGTGTGCCTGTACTGAGGAACAGAGGGGAGGATGTGTTATTGTTGATCCTCACCCTCTGCATGTACTGGAGATTAATATTTTGTTTCAGGAGACAATAGGCCCACCCCTGGGGTACAGGGAATGCTATCTTGACACAGTAGTTTGACACATACTCTTTGTCTTGTAGGGTCCTGCAGGACCACAGGGGCTACCAGGACTACCAGGATTAGAACGCCAAGTGGTAAGCAATTTATTTTACAGTTTCAACCAGCAGTTGAGAATGAGAAAGCTTTTGAAGTTGCACGATCTGGTCTTTGAGGTTTACATAGTCTGCTACTGTAGTGGTCAATTACTGGATTAGAAGCCAGAGTCCTCCCTGTTGAGCCAAAACATTAGAAATCCCACCTGGGAAATTTAAGATCAAGTAATAAAAACAAGTCAGAAGTTAAAGCTAGTCTTTGTAATGGTAACCATGAACTCTGAGGTTATTGTTAAAACCCACCTGGTTCACTAAAGTCCTTCATGAATGTTTTGCTGCCCTTTCCTGGTCTAACCAATAAGTGACTCTGGACCTAGCAGTGCGGATGTCTCTTCACCACTTTCTCAATTCATGGACAATTAGGGATGGTTAAGAAATGCCACCATTGCCAATAATATTCATATCCGATGAATTAATAAATAAGAATTCCTTGTTTTATATAATTTTACCATGCATAATTCATGGAAAATATTATTATTTTTGCACTTAATAAATTAAATTACATTGTAAATCAATAGGAAAAAATGAGCATTTTCTTTTTTTATGCATTGCACTATCATTTTAGATGAAGACAGACTAATTCATTTGATAGTGGAGTCAGACATGAAATGATGTTGCGCATTTTGGGGAAAGCCCATCTGATCCATGGTATGTTTTGCCAGTTTTCTCTTTTTCTCCCATCCACCATCCTGTTTCACTATTTTTTTTCATTCTTCGATGGTCTCCATTTCCCACACTGAGCTCCATCTGCTACAGGTCGCTCCATCTAATTAATTTTATTGCATCTTTGTATACCATTCTACACTGTTTATTGTGGTATTTAATTTAGGGGTAACCAATTGCTTGATTCACATCAGTTTTAAAAGTAGCTGGTAAACGCTGGGGCACAAGGAGTTGCATCCTGGTAGTTTAAATGCACACCCATGATCCCTGCTCCCAATCATTACCTCCTACCAAGTTCCCTATTTAAGCAGTTTTACTATTCTAACTTTCTTCTCTCCCTCCCCCCCCCCCCCCCCCCCCCCCCCCCTACAATCAATCTGAAGAAGAGTCCCAACTGGAAATGTCACCAATCCATGTTTTCCAGGGATGCTGCCCGACCTGCTGAGTTATAATAATAATAATAATAATAATAAACTTTATTATGGACTCGAGGTCCAGACAAAGGGCAACATTACATAAAAATGCATTGCATATTCAAAAATATCATGAAGTACATATAAAATCTTAGTATATCACTTATAAACGCATCATAAATTATATATTAAAAAAAACCCACAATATATGAATTCAAAATCCAGATTAAAAGAATGATCAATGTCCTACAACAAGACAACGATACCAGTGTCTCCACAGCTGGGATTTGTAGCGTGGAGTGCTAACCCTTATGTTTGACAAGGCAACAATAATTACATTTTTAGAGTAATTTATCCTGCAAATGAATTTATACATATGATTTCTTAGGATAGCTTCTAAAGTACTGACTCCTGCAGGCATAAACATGTTACTAGCACTTCACCATCTAGGTTTCCTTAGCAGTGTTCTCATGGTTATATGCCACCAAGTCTCTGAAAACTTGTCTTTCCATAGTTCGACCACAGGTGCGCAGTTTAGAGTGGTGTTACTCCAGCACTGTGTCTTTTTCCACCCTATTGAAGCCAATGGGCAACCACAAATTCGATTCACTTTCTATGGTGATATCAGTAGCAATGTTACAAAATTTTGAGATTTTAAAAATCAAGTCTGCAATTTATCCCATCAGATAAAGCATAAAAATAAGTTTAATTTGACACCTAATTCACTTTCATATCTCAAGTATTTAAAAAGTTATGGCCATTTTCATACTGGGAAATGAGCATCTTGTTCCCTATTGATTTTCTATGGACATGACAAAAAAGCTGTGATCGTGAACAGTCAAAAGCCCATAACTTTCTTAAAAATCCAGAGAACTGAATGAAATTTTCAGTTATCATAGATTGAAGCATTCTGAAACAAATATAAAATAATCTTACTTGGATGACCTGAAATTAAAGCATATAATTAGTTAGTTACCTAATTGTAGCTAATTTCAGACTTCAATTACTAGATCTAAACATCTATCCATTTCTTAATAAATGATTAACATTTTTAAATAGCCTAAATGTCCAAATAATATTCACAAATAATTCACAATAAAACATGATTTTTAAATCTCATTTACATTAATTTATAGACCAAATGGAAGGAATTTAGTGTTCAATTGCTGTAAATAAATGTCCATTTAAATCAGCTTTCCAGTGGGATCCTGTGGAACGCGCTGGTTTAGAACGTTCACATTGCGGTAGATTTGTGCCCCAAATGCCCAGAAAAATACTGCGGGATATAATGGGCCCAAAATGAGCTACTCGCAATATTAAACTTTGTATAACGGGATCTTTAGAAGCCCTTTTTAATGTAAAAATATACAACCTACCTTCTGCTATTTGCTTTATGAGACCCTGCGGTTGCTGGCGGTCGCGGGTTTAGAGATTGATTTTTAAACTACTATAACTATTATACGAGGCCTTTAAAACTAATAATAGCTTTTGCGACGGGGTCTTCCAGCGATTTTTCGTTAATAATTAACTAGGCTGAACATCTTCGATTTGAACAGCCTAGAGAAAATCGCGTTTTAAACCCGCCCCACTCTAAACGGCGCCAAAATCGCGCACACCCGCAACGGCAGATTTTCAACGATGCTTCAGGTAGGCTTTGCAACATACCTAATATCAGTGTTTTATGCAAAACCATGATAATGGAGTCCATGAAAATAGCATTCACAGACATGTCCTTATCTACCATATCATGTGTCTTCAAATTGCCCAAATAGGTTCCAGGAATGACTTGCTCATTGCAAGTTCTTGCTGCCTGTCACTGATGATGTTAATGAAGCTTTACTGAGCAATGTCTGATTGAATGTCCCTTGTCTTTTCTGATTGAGTTCCTTCAGTGTTAATCTTACAAAGTGTTGCTGCAGTTATTTGTTTTGAATTTACATTCTTGGCATTTAAAGAACAAATTTGGAATTCATTGTTCATCCGGCTGAAATGGTCTGCGAACAGATACTGAAAATCATTGTCACTCAATGTGCGCTCACATGATGATTTGTTGCCAGATTGAGTGTTTTTCATTTCTGCGAAGTTTATTCATTGGAATAAGTATAATATGGTGCTGCATGCTGTGACTTATAAAGACACACATCATGAATAGAGCAAACTGAATATGACTTTATTATGTCAAAAGTCTGAAACAACTTGCCTGGGAGTGTTTACAGACTGACAGACTATGAAGAGAAAGCAAGTACAGGATACTGAGTTGGATGATCAGCCATGATCATATTGAATGGCGGTACAGGCTCGAAGGGCCGAATGGCCTACTCCTGCACCTATTTTCTATGTTTCTATGACCAATGTTTCGCTATGTGAGTGCTGACTTGCCTCCTGGTGGGGTTTGATGTATGCACACAAATCTGTACTGCAAGTAGTGGTCCCCATTGTGAGAATAGTGTTAATGTGTCCACTGGAAATATGCAGAGGGGATAGTCTATGACATCATTGACTTCACACTACACCTTCATCTTGGAGACAATGATAGAGCGAACACCATGTGTAAAATCCACACACAGAATCAGGCATTTAAGGGCTTCAGCAAACACTTAAATATTTGTGGTTTATGGATTATAATGGGTCTTGCTTTGAATCAAGAAGTGTGCAATGCTTTTCAACTTGTTTAGGTTTGGTGATGTGTTCCAGGGGTATTATGTCAGGAGCTCCCAGAGGTTCACCTGAGTTCAAGCCTTCTGCAATCACTGTTGCTTCTGAACTTTTATGTCCATTTCTGTTTGCCACTATTTATTTTGTGAAGAGAGGCAAATATAAATGGCACAGTGGCCTGCCACAAAACAGTGGCAATGGTGTGTGAATATTGAGGGTGTTCACTGTTGTGCCTGTAAAGTTATGTGTGTACGTAGCAAATATGGAGGATGAATATGAGGATGTTTTCATCTTTGATGGCTTCAGCCCTACCGTAGCAGACAGGCAGCAGAATGGCTGCTCCAAATTTAATAGGTACTCTCTGCTTCAAGGGGCCAAGGTGATGCAGCGGCACTTGCTTCTCCAACAGTTTCTGTTGCTCACGATGTATCACGTTATTGTGCAAAAGGGAAGGAATATGTTGTGCAATGTGCGTCTATCATGTTTGTACCAGAGATGAATAGCTGACAGAATATGCAAGTTACGAGAGCTTGGACTAATGGAGCAGGTGATTGTTGGGTGGGTGAGTAATAGGATGTGGTGTTTTGAGCCGTGTCAGATGCTCCTTTTGTAGCTGGTGAGATAATGTGTTGGAAGCTGCATCCGCTCATCCTAACCATGTACGTGGAATAACTACTATACTGCATTCTTGGCCGGATTCGCTCACCTCACCTGTGTTTCTATGACGATTCCTTAGACTCTTCATCAAAGTTACGATGGGTGATAGGAAAAGGCCTGACACGTTTCCACACCTCTACCTCCCCAGCGGCATCTCACATGTTGCATGGCAACCAATTTAACATCAGCATTGGTAATAGGAGTGGGGATGGTATAATTAGAGTTAATGGAAACAAATTCTTGATGCAGTTCAACCATTATTATTGCATTTTTAATGAGGAAGAATTTCTATCACAGAAACCTGAGGATAGATTTACTTTGATGCCCTCACCTTTACTGTCATCTCATTATTCTGTGTATGGAGTACATGTCAGCTTTTTTCAAAATAATGATTCAATTCATCCCACTCAGTATCTCTTTTCCCAATGCCCTTGCAATTTTTTCTCCCACAGCATATTTATCCTGTTCCCTTCAAAATTAATTTCCATTACTGTATCCAATAGTGCATTTCAATTCGACCCACGCATTCTGTAAAAACAATTTTTCCTCGGGACACCTCTGCATATTTGGGTGAAATAAGCTGTGAGGAGAACAATTTCAGATTCTAAAGTCTATTCATGTAATTGAAATCCTTCATCCTTGGAAGCATTCAAATAAATCTCTTGTGTAATTTCTGACATCCTTTCTAAAGTGCGGTGACCAGAATTACTCACGGTGATCCAGCTCAGTTAAACAGGTGTTTTATAAAGGTTTCGCGTATTATTCCTCTATTAATAAAGATCAGGTTCTGATCTGCTTTGGTAATGACTCGGTTAACCTGCTCCATCACTTCAAAGTTAATCAGCATTGTTTGACAGTCATAAAGACAGGCAGCACAGAAACAAATCCCTGAGCCTACCAAGTCCTTGGCCCATGTTTGATGAGTAACAGTGAAGGACTGAATCAAGATCCATGTCCGATAGAATGGAGTGTGAGATTTATTCTATTTTCTCTGCAACATGGCTATTCCTTCTGCTCAATAATTCTAGCAAATATTAAAAATAAACTTTATTATGTATTAATGGTCACAAATTAATGGCCACAAATTAATAAGGATGCAGGACATCAAAGGACACCACCGTTTCTACATGTTTTCTTTCTGTGATCACAGCTCCCCATCCAGTGAAGATCACAGAATTATCCACGTACAAAACCAAGCGACTCTTGTCCTTTTGTGCCACATAATATTAACTATACCAGTGAGAATGTCACAGACTTGTGAAGCAGTTCCAAAACAGAAATTTAACTCTCCTGGTGATGACAGCTCCTTATATATATTTATAGTAACTCAGCATTGGATCAAGAAAGGTACCAGAAATTTAATCTGAGTGGTTCTTAAATTACAACTTCAGTATGCAGTGGTTCACATGATTAAAACAAAATACTGCATCTTCTAAATGCAGTTAGTGTTCATAATGGTTACATTATTATAATTTCAAGTTTTATTGTAATTTTGCCTTAAGTGGAGCAATATACATACATTTATAATAATAATAATAATAATAATAATAAAATGATACAAAGCCATGATAATTAAATTAGCCCAATGAAGGTTAATTATAATACAGGTGCACAACCTTTTATCCGAAAGCCTTGGGACCAGACACATTTCGGATATCGGACATTTTCGGGTTTCGGAATGGAAGATTTTTAGCGTAGATTAGGTAGGTAGCGCTGGCGGCTTGGAAAGACTGGAGTGGCTGCCTCCTCCCCGGAGACCGGGGAATCATTGTAAATCATTGCTTAAATGTTAGTCAGTTAGTTTGGAGGGATTTTATGTGGTGGGGGTGAAGGGGGAAACTTTAATTCTTAGTCCCCTGTCTGGTCAGAGAGGCGGGGAGCGGGCAATGCCTATCCGGGTCGCCGTGCAGTACTGTGCCGCGGCTCCCACATCACAGAGCTGGGGCTGCGGGTGTCCGGTCGCGCTGGATTTGGATTTGTAGCGCCGCGCAGCCAGGGGTAGAGTTCGCCGTGGTCGGAGCTACAACCGGCGCCGCCCGTGGCTGGACCACCGCAGCCCGGATCGCTGTGGGCCGCCGACTCCCAACATCGTGGAGCTGCCGTGGTCCGGCCACGGGCGGCGCCGGTTGTAGCTCCGACCACGGCGAACTCTACCCCTGGCTGCGCGGCGCTACAAATCCAAATCCAGCGCAGCCGGCCACAGCCCCAGCTCCACGATGTTGGGAGCCGCGGCACAGCGGTCCGGAGCTTACTGCACGGCGACCCGGTAAGGCATTGCCCGCTCCCCGCTTCTCCGACCAGGTAGGGGACTAAGAATTAAAGTTCCCCCCAAAAGCCCACCAAACTAACTGACTAACATTTAAGCAATGATTTACAATGATTCCTACCCTCCCGCGCAATATACACTCACCCAATATACTCTCACCTTCTCTTTTATGAATGGGGATTTAGTTCCCCTTTGTTGGAGGACCGACCGGAGGTTCCGCTGTCACCTCTGCGGGCCGCCCTCGGTGAACGTTTTCAAGGACCTTTCTTCAAGGACCGAAAAAATGTCCGTTATTCGGAGGTTTTCGTTATTTGGATCTTCGGATAAAAGGTTGTGCACCTGTAGTAGCTTTAATAAATCAGTGAGTGGATTATCTTTATGTGAGGTATATAGAAAGGACAATTGGATGAAAGGCTTGGAGTAAACAAGTCCCGTTTTCAATTGAGTCAGCAGTTTGAGAGCCAGGGGAGAGGAAATAAGAAACAAATTTATCATAATAATGTCCCTGAGAGTATCAAGGCAATAACAAAATATAGTCTATAATTGCTTTAGTATTTCAAAAACCTGAAGAAAACAATATCAAAATATTTTGTTTTCTATTTCTTCTAACTATCCATTACACCTGATTATCTTAATATGGGATTATTGCAATGTCGGAATATTCCAGGTGAGAATAAGGGGTCTATTTACCTTTATGATTTCTTCTAGTGTTCAGCTGACCATTGAGGAAGATGCTATCTTAGTCTTCAACAGAGTATATATGACAGAAAGAGACCATTCGATTCAATAGGTCCTCGCCTGTTCCCACCTACAACAACTAAATCGATCATATTGCATCATTAAACAATGACATAATTCAGCAACTCTTGCTGCAGTTTCTACTTTGTCCATCTTCCCTTCAAGCACATTACCTCATCTGACAGTAAGTTTCACACTTTAACCACCCTTAATATGAAGACATTTCTCCTGTATTCCTGATTGGATTTACTAGTAACATCCTATTTTCCGACCATTTGTATAGAACGGGGATGACCACGCATTTGTGTTACAGTCTGGCTCAGATAGACATGTTACTTTAGATATTAACAGACCTGAGACTGGAAACATGCTAGGATTTATTTTGGGATCTGACAACAATCCGGACTGGGTATCTGGGATTAAGTGCTAACACATAGCTACTAACATGCTTGGGTTGTCAGCATCTATCCCATTGGATTACACTGCAGTTAGCACGTGGATGGCGTTAAGCGAAACATTCAAGCTATTTTAGCATTCAAATTAAGAAGGGATGGATTTAGAAGCAATGGGGAGAAACTTTGCTCTTGTCTGTTTCACAAAAGCAGCAGTAGAGTTGCTGCCTAACAGCACCAGAGAACTGGATTCGACATTGACTACGGGTGCTGTCTGTACCGAGTTTGTCCGTTCTCCCAATGACCTCGTAGGATTTCCCCTGGTGCTCCAGTTTCCTGCCACACTCCAAAGACGTACAGATTTGTAGGTGGTGTAGGAAGGAACTGCAGATGCTGGTTTACACCGAACATAGACACAAAATGCTGGTGTCAGCGGGACAGGCAGCACCATTGGATAGAAAGAATGGGTGACGTTTCGGGTTGAGACCCTTTTTCAGACTGAGAGTCAGGGGAGAGGGAGACACAGATAAGGAAGGGTAAGGTGTGAAAACGAGACATCAAAAGAGATGTGGATCAAGGAAAAGAGAGGGAAAGCAAGGGTTACTTGATGTTAGAGAAGTCAATATTCATACTGCTGGGCTGTAAGCTGCCCAAACGAAGTATGTGCTATTCCTCCAATTTGCGCTGGGCCTCACTTACAACAGAGGAGTCCCAGGACCGAAAGGTCACTGTAGGAATAGGAGGGGTAGTTAAAGTGTTTAGCAACCGGCAGATCAGGTAGGTTTAAGAGGACTCAGCGGAGGTATTCAGCGAAACGATCACCAAGCCCGCGCTTGGTCTTGCCGATATATGGGGGTCCACACCTGGAACAGCAGATACAGTAGATGAGGTTGGAGGAGGTGCAAGTGAACCTCTGTGGGAGGAGGTATAAGGACAGGTGTTGCATCTCCTGCAATTGCAGGGGAAAGTACCTGGAGAGAGGTAGTTTGAGTGGGAAGGGACGAGTTAACCAGGGAGTTACGGAGACTGTTCCCTCCAATTCAGCTCTAGGGTGGTGTGGAACTTCAGTCTTCTGTATCTCTATGCCGCAGTTGTTGTCTGACCTGATAATTATACCACACTTAATGTTTTTCTTTTCAATTATTCCCACTACCCATTTCCTTCCTTGTGGCCTTGCATTTCCTACTCTTCAACATTACCTTTGGAAGGTTAACAGGGAATCTTCTTCTACCAAACTTGGCCAACGCAATTCGGATGACAGCCATGGCATTTAAAAATATTTTTATCAAATCACATCTGGCTCTTTTGTTAATTACCTTAAAGTTTGTCTGTTAACTACTCACCATCTTGTCAATGGTGATATTTTCAATCCTAAAGGCATTCTCTGCGTGAAACACAATGTCCTATTCATGAGTGCCCTTGAAGAGGATTAGGCACATTGCAGTGTGCAGGATAAGGAATGATATACGAGTGCTAACATGGTTAACACTCAGCTTTGGCATTTTGTAACGGGATGCAGGAAATAGATGTACCAGTAGGTTAAACGAATGTTGATTAATTAATTGGAAAAGAAAGGGAAAAGATGGTCATTTTTGGACATTTATTGAAAAGATCCTTTACTGTGAATCTGGTAATAAATGTGGTTAAGTGAATCAGGTAGGTTTAAGACGAATTTGGCCAATATGACATTATTATATGTTATGGATCATTCTAATCCAATACTTGGAACACTATAACCAGTTTTTGGCCTCCAGTCTTCACCGTAGTTGGACTTGCTACTTTTAAATAGAGAGATACATTTGTGATGTGTGAAAAGGATAATTTGGCACTTGTTATTTTAAAGCAAACGTAATACAGATATATCTAAAAATATTACAGAAAGGAAACTGAGACAGGATCACCATATGTTTGATATGTTGAGAGGACTGGACAAAAGAACTGCAAATTGATTATTTAATCAAAAGCTAGACTGGAAATCCTCACACAGCAGTAGAATGGATTCTTGCAAAAGAACCAGACTTGAAGAGCAGTTAATATGGAACAAGAGAGAAAGCTGTTTAGAAACTCAGAGCAGTTAATTCACTCAATTTGTTCATGATTGCTGTGTGACCTTATTTTGTAGACATCTGCCTTTCCAAATATTCTTCAATCTATTTGATTAATAAAAAAATTAATTAAGCAATCATGCATTAATTGCCATTTGGGAGTTCTGAATTTCTCCAATATTCGGCATGTAGTGATGCTAACTTTTACTCTAAACTTGGAAAAAGTCACCAACTTGAATCCCCACAGTTGCTGCCTGAGTATTGCCAGGATTTTCTGTTTTTATTTCATTGTTCCAATCTCTGCATTATTTTGCTGTTAGATTACTGTATTCATTCTAAAATCACAGGGTCTAATTTTGAGATTTTTGTTCTGTCTGTAGATGTCCCAGTCAGCAGAACTAGTTTCTTTTCACATCAGTAATTTAATTTATTTTAAACTTAGCCCAAATCTCCCTGAAACCACTAACCTCCTGATATATAACTTATTCTTGTGAATACTTGCAGCTGTCTCTCTCAAGGTTAGGATAACTTTCTTAAGGTGAGATGCCCAAAAATATTCACAAAGTTCCACATGTAGTGTATGCTTAATTTCTTGATTTAGGCTTGCCAATATAGTTACACCATAATCCTCCAAAACAAGGGAGGTTTCGGAGGAATAGAAAATAGCAAATGTAAAAAAACATGCATCTTTGTTCAAGAAAGTGTATAGGGGCATTCCTAGTAACCAGAGGTTGGTCAATTTAACATCAGTGGTGAGTAAGATTAAAGAAATAATAAACAAGTTTAAAAAAGACAAACTCCTGGTGAAGTTTGAATTAATTCAGGGGAGCTGGCATAGATTTGTAGAAAGACAGATTGTGTTTCACTGACGAATGAAGGAAAAACAGTGGATTTTGTTTGTATGGATTTATTTTATAAAACATTTGACAAATTACTATGTAGGTGGATGGTTAACTTAATTTGGGCTCGTGGAATAACAGGATTATTGTCAGCTTGGACAAAAAAAATTGACAAAGACAGAATGCAGCATGTTGTGGTAAATCTGCAGCAATTAGGAATTTATTCTTCTGGTTCATGTCTGGTGCATATGACAAATAAATACTCTTGACCCTTGAAAATTTTGTATCTCAGGCTGGAGAATGGTGTACAATGGTGTTCTCGTGGATAGATACTGTTTCTTGGATATTTAGAGGTAATCTGGATTTCGTAAAACAAAATAAAATTTCAATTATTTCCAACACTACTTGACTTGAAACTGCCAAAGAGCAAAAGTAATAACAGTCAACAGCTACAGACCATCGATGGATCAGTAGAATGGGTTAATAGGTGGTTGATGGGGCTTAATACTAAGAACCATGAGAGGATACATTTTGGCAAAAGGTTTATGGGGAGACAAAGAGATTTAATGTCACGGAACTGAAGCGATTGCAGACCAGGGATTCCTGTGCAGAGGCTTTTGAAGATGTCAGGACACATTGAGAGTGGTTAGAAAAGCATGTGGCATTTTGGTCTTCACATAGAGATATAGTTTTATTAAAGCAGAAGGTTATTATGAACCTTTGTGTAAAGCTGTCCAATACTGAACTACTGCATTAGCTTGGGTCTCCTCTGCATCTTCTCAAGGCGTGGAAGTCCTTGAGATGGTGCATAGGAGATTAGCCGGAATGTCCGGGGATGAGGGATTTTAACCGACAGGTTTAGGCTGGAAAAAAGGTGGCTTTGTTCTCATTGCAGTGAGGAGATTGAGGGAGATTTTATCGAGGTGAACGAGATTCTGACAGATTTAGTTCATGTAAACTAAAAAAGCAATGCCCTTTATTTGATAATTCAAAGACTGAGGCATGGATTTGGGATTTGGGGGAAGAGAAGCAGGGAGGGTTGAGAGAAAGACCATTTTTATGCAGCGTTGTGCACATGTACCCCAATGGGTCTCAGTAGATGCAGTATAGGAAGGGAGAAAATAACCAATGCAATTATGTTTAAATTTTAAATAACAACACTCATAATATACCTATTCTTACTGTATGTTATGACTTACAATGATTTTTGGGAACAGACAGAACTGGTATGGTTCCCATGTTATTTTTCTGATTTCTCTCTTTGAAATTAGGGAGTGTTACACATTAAGTTAATTTATGCCAAAGTGATGGTGAATTATGTGTGACAGGAACACAATGTCAAGTCTTCCAAAATGTTGTGGTTAACAGCTGGAAATTGGCTCACTTACATTTTTGGCCAAGGACTGACTCAGATAGAAATAAATTATTCTAACTTAAGTGTTATTTTTATTGCTGGTAATTCACGCTGTAAAATCTGGATTATAGTACGTGATAAAAAACATAAAGATGTTGACATCTGCTGAGGTGTATTGTTACACAAATTAGGTTGGGATAGCAATAGTTTGCATTTACGTTGCATTTTTACAAAGCATCTCACAGAAGTCTAAGCAGATAGAAATGGGCACAAACACAAAAATTGAGATATTGGGAACTGACCTAAAGCTTAGGTTCAGGATTTGCTTTTTAAGGAGGGCCTTAAATGCAGTAGAAGGAGGCAGAAGTAGACTAAGAGATTTAGTGAGGGAATTCCAGAGGGTGGTACCTAGATAGCTGAAGAATCTGCTCCAAAGCACAATTCACTTGGTTGATCACCATTCTCGTACTCAATAGGTCAATTGTCAAAGATGCCTCGTATCATCTTGATGTAAACGGTTCTATGGCTCTTTTCAAAGTTGTTCATCATTTATAAAATGTCGTCCAGAAAATAAGAATATTTATTCTAGAATTTGGCACAAATGATGGTAAATATATTTTGATGGACATCAATAAAGGGAATATATTTGTTTACATTTGTGTTAATATATTCTACAATGTGGGAACACAGAAAATAGAAGCAGGATCAAGTATTTTAACTCTCTGAGATGCTCCGCAATTCCATATAATTATGGCTGATGGTCCATTTCAATATCATATCCTCGTTCTCTCCCGTCGATCCCTTTTGTACCTATCTTTTGTATCTTATCTCCCTCCTTTTAAATATATTTAGCTATTTAACTTCCAAAGCCATCTGAGATAAAGCAAATTATACAGGTTTAACACCGTTCATGTGAAGACATTTCTTCTCACTTTAGGCCTTATGATCTTGCCCCACATCTTGCGATTGTTTCTCCCCCCCCACCCCCCATCACACCCTTAAGTATTTGTTAATCCGTTACATCAGTTCTAACATTACTTCTTCAATGGCTCCCATCCCACATTTCGCACAAAAGAACCAATACACACTAATTGGCGCAAAAAATAGTGCTGCTGCCATACAGCTCCAGCAAGCTGGACCTAATTTTGACTTCTGCACTGTTGGTGTAGGGTTTGCATGTTCTCCCTCAGACCACTTGGGTTTCTCTCGGTTGCTCTTGTATCCTCCTACATCATAATCGTGAACTGCAAATTGCCCACAGTGTAGGTGGTGATAGGAGAATTGGGGTGATTAATTATCACATTGATTACAGCAAATTGAGTGTAAAGTAGTACTGATAGGAACACTCTTAGCTGTTATAGACTCAGGGGGTTGAATGGCTTCCTACTAAGTTATAAAAATGTGAAAATATGAGACGTAATTGTATATAGAATTCACCAAATGAAATTGATATCTCCCAATTTAAGATAGATTTATCAAGGACAGCTCATTTATAGATTCATTAAACATTTCTCATGACACAAAATGTCATTAATGTTGAATCATTCATAATCCATAAAATAGAATATTTCATCCGCAAAGGAACAGTGTATAAATTAAAAGCGATTTAACCATATAACCATATAACAATTACAGCACGGAAACAGGCCATCTTGGCCCTACAAGTCCATGCCGAACACTTATTTTCCCCTAGTCCCATCTACCTGCACTCAGACCTTAACCCTCCATTCCTTTCCCATCCATATACCTATCCAATTTATTTTTAAATGATAAAATCGAACCTGCCTCCACCACTTCCACTGGAAGATCATTCCACACAGCTACCACTCTCTGAGTAAAGAAGTTCCCCCTCATGTTACCCCTAAACTTCTGTCCCTTAATTCTGAAGTCATGCCCTCGTGTTTGAATCTTCCCTACTCTCAATGGGAAAAGCTTATCCACGTCAACTCTGTCTATCCTTCTCATCATTTTAAAGACTTCTATCACGTCCCCTCTTAACCTTCTGCACTCCAAAAATAAAGACCTAACTTATTCAACCTTTCTCTGTAACTTAGTTGCTGAAACCCAGGCAACATTCTAGTAAATCTCCTCTGTACTCTCTCTATTTTGTTGACATCCTTCCTATAATTGGGCGACCAAAATTGTACACCATACTCCAGAATTGGTCTCACCAATGCCTTGTACAATTTTAACATTACATCCCAACTTCTATACTCAATGCTCTGATTTATAAAGGCTAGCATACCAAAAGATTTCTTTACCACCCTATCTACATGAGATTCCACCTTCAGCGAATTATGCACAGTTATTCCTAGATCCCTCTGTTCAACTGCATTCCTCAATTCGCTACCATTTACCATGTACGTCCTATTTTGATTTGTCCTACCAAGATGTAGCACCTCACACTTATCAGCATTAAACTCCATCTGCCATCTTTCAGCCCATTCTTCCAAATGGCCTAAATCTCTCTGTAGACTTTGGAAATCTACTTCATTATCCACAACACCACCTATCTTAGTATCAACTGCATACTTACTAATCCAATTTACCACACCATCATCCAGATCATTGATGTACATGACAAACAACAGTGGACCCAACACAGATCCCTGAGGCACCCCACTAGTCACCTGCCTCCAACCTGACAAACAGCCATCCACCATTACTCTCTGGCATCTCCCATTCAGCCACTGTTGAATCCATCTTGCTACTCCTGCATTAATACCCAACAATTGAACCTTCTTAACCAACCTTCCATGAGGAACCTTGTCTAAGGCCTTACTAAAGTCCATATAGACAACGTCCACTGCTTTACCCTCATCAATTCCCCTAGTAACCTCTTCAACAAATTCAAGAAGATTAGTCAAACATGACCTTCCAGGCACAAATCCATGTTGACTGTTCCTAATCAGACCCTGTTTATCCAGATGCTTAGATATATTATCTCTAAGTATCTTTTCCATTAATTTGCCCACCACTGAAGTCAAACTAACAGGTCTATAATTGCAAGGTTCACTCTTAGAACCCTTTTTAAACAATGGAACAACATGCGCAGTACGCCAATCCTCGGGCACTATTCCCGTTTCTAATGACATTTCAAATATTTCTGTCATAGCCCCTGCTATTTCTACACTAACTTCCCTCAATGTCCTAGGGAATATCCTGTCAGGACCTGGAGAGTTATCCACTTTTATATTTTTCAAAAGTGTCAGTACTTCTTTTTCTTTGAATCTCATAGTATCCATAGCTACTCTACTTGTTTCCCTTACCTCGCATAATTCAATATCCTTCTCCTTGGTGAATACCGAAGAAAATAAATTGTTCAATATCTCCCCCATTTCTTTTGGCTCTGCAGATAGTTGTCCACTCTGTCTCTCTAATGGACCAATTTTATATCTCGTCATCCTCTTGCTATTAATATAGCTGTAGAAACCCTTTGGATTTACTTTCACCTTACTTGTCAAAGCAACCTCATATCTTCTTTTAGCTTTTCTAATTTCTTTCTTAAGATTCTTTTTACATTCTTTATACTCCTCAAGCACCTAATTTACTCCATGCTGCCTATAATTATTGTAGATCTCTCTCTTTTTCCGAACCAAGTGTCCAATTTCCCTTGAAAACCATGGCTCTTTCCAATTTTTACTATTTCCTTTCAACCGAACAGGGACATAAAGATTCTGTACTCTTAAAATTTCCCCTTTAAATGTCCTCCATTTCTCTTCTACATCCTTCCCATAAAACAAAATGTCCCAATTCACTCCTTTTAAATCCTTTCGCATCTCATCAAAGTTAGCCTTTCTCCAATCAAAAATCTCAACCCAAGGTCCAGTTCTGACCCTCTCCATAATTATATTGAAACTAATGGTATTGTGATCACTGGACCCGAAGTGCTCCCCAACGCATACCTCCGCCACCTGACCTGTCTCATTTCCTAACAGGAGGTCCAGCACTGCCCCTTCTCTAGTAGGTACCTCTATGTATTGCTGCAAAAAACTATCCTGCACACATTTTACAAACTCCAAACCATCCAGCCCATTTACAGAATGTGTTTCCCAGTCTATGTGTGGAAAATTGAAATCTCCCACAATCACTACCTTGTGCTTACTACTAATATCTGCGATCTCCTTACATCTTTGCTCTTCCAATTCTCGCTCCCCATTTGGCGGTCTATAATACACCCCTATAAGTGTTGCTGCACCTTTCCCACTTCTCAGTTCCACCTAAATAGCCTCCCTAGACGAGCCCTCTAATCTATCCTGCCAAAGCACTGCTGTAATATCTTCCCTGACAAGCAATGCAACACCTCCACCTCTTGCCCCTCCAATTTCCATCACACCTAAAGCAACGAAATTCTGGAATATTTAGTTTCCAATCACAGCCCTCCTGCAACCATGTTTCACTGATCACCACAACATCATACTTACAGGTGTCAATCCAGGCTCTAAGCTCATCCACCTTTCTTACAATGCTCCTAGCATTAAAATATACACATTTAAGAAACCCACCGCCTCTTATTCTCTGTTTAGTTTCTTTTTCTTCTTTCTTCTCTAGATTTTGGGTCGGAGTGCTTCCCTTCTCTGCCTCCTGCCTCACACTCTGTCTACTAGTTTTCGCTATTTGAGTCCCTCCCCCCCAACCATTCTAGTTTAAAGTCTCCCCAGTAGCCTTTGCAAATCTCCCCGCCAGGATATTGGTCCCCCTCGGGTTCAAGTGCAACCCATCCTTTTTGTACAGGTCACACCTTCCCCAAAAGAAGTCCCAATGATCCAGAAACTTCAATCCCTGCCCACTGCACCAGTCCTTCAGCCACGCATTTATCCTCCACCTCGCTCCATTCCTACTCTCACTGTCGCGTGGCACAGGCAGTAATCCTGAGATTGTTACTTTTTTGGTCCTTTTCCGTAACTCTCCTCCCAGAGATTTACTGTTTCTAAGTTAAGTAGTGGTCAATTTCCAGCTAGAGAGTTGTGAATCTGTGGAATTCTCTGCCACAGAAGGCAGTGGAGGCCAATTCACTGGATGTTTCAAGAGAGAGTTGAACTTGGCTCTTGGGGCTAATGGAATCAAGGGATATGGGGGAGAAAGCAGGAACGGGGTACTGATTTTGGATCATCAGCCATGATCATATTGAATGGCGGTGCTGGCTTGAAGGGCCGAATGGCCTACCCCTGCACCTATTTTCTGTTTCTATGTTTCCAGGTTGTACATTGTGTAGCACACTGGTTATCTGGCATGGAAATACACATTTAAAGGCAAAACGGTGGTCAAAGTAGAGGAGCAGAAGGATTTAGACATTCAGACACATTAACTTTAGAAAAGTCGGTAGGCAAAATGGCAACATCGGTAAAATGAATCGGGAGAAATCCTATGTAAACATTGGAAACCAGATCACAGAAATTACGATAATAGAAGCTGTCTGAATGATCGGTCAAGCTTTAGTCAGAGAATTGTGTTCAGTTGGCTCTATTCGGGCTGTATTAGCATTGGTGTATTGTTGTCACGTGTAACGGTGTTACAGTGAAAAGTTTTGCATGCTACCCAGTCAACATTTACTGTACAATCAAACAAGCACAAGCACAACAAGTATTTTGTAGAGAAAAATACCAGAGTGCAGAATATAATGTTATAGCATTAGAACGTTGCAGTTGAAGAGATATTGCAACATTTAAAAAATGCAAGGTCTACAATGAGGTAGATCGGGACTATATCCTAGCTGCTTTATCCTGGATGTTATCGTGATACTTATTGCACCTTTTCCAATTCCAATTACTACTGAATCATTAGTCCTCTTGCATTTCATGATTTGAACACTTCACCTGCAGATAAAAGTTTGCAAAATGTGCAATATATGGAATTTGAGAGCTCTCATGGATCTTTATAACTGGTTTTATAGACACTCAGAGTATAGTTTAGTGGGTGTGGTGGCTGTGAAATGCATAAGGATTATCACTGCAAATAAATGACGATTAAAATAGTGTCATTTGGCACATTCTGATAGAGAATGCCAGCTGCCAGGTATTGATGTCCATCTGCTTAACACCTAGCTCTCTTGTCAAAGTATATAAAAATCAATCCGTTCTTCCAATAGTTATTTCAACTTTTAAAATTAATGAATGGGCAACCTGAGATTTTCAAACCTGAATTCCAAACATGTGAAGATTAAGAATGAATTTGAAAAAGTGACTGGTATATTTTCTAACATGATGAAGCAAAATGTATTCATTAAGAATTGCAAAACAGCAAAGACAAAGGACTTTGCTGGAGCTGGTAATGTTGTCTGCACACTGAATACTGATCTGCTGCCACCATTTGTTTTGGTAATTTGTTCTAATTGGGGAACATAAGACAGTACAGCGGGGGAACATGCACTTTGGCCCAGAATGCCGATGCCAAACATGATGACAAATTAAACTAATCTCCTCTGCCTGTTTAAACTAATCCCTCCACTGTCTGTATTTTCATGCATTTATCTAAAAGACTCTGAAATACCACAATTGTATTGTTTGCACTATCACCCCTGGTAGCGTGTTCCAGGCACCCACCACTCTCTGTGTGTAAAAAAATATATGCCCAACATTTTCTCGCTCTAATCTTTAAACTATATCTCTAGTTTTTTTGTTGACATTCCAGCCTGGGGAAAAGGTTCTGGCTCTCTACCCTATTTATGCCTTTCATCATCTTATATACTTCTGTCAGATCACCCATCAGCCTTCCACTTTGGAGAAAAACAATCCAAGTGTGTCCAATCTCTCTTTGTAGCTGATTCCCCTCTAATCCAGGCAGCATTCTTGTAAATCTCCTCAGCGCCCTCTCCAAAGCTTGCACATCCGTTTTACTCCTATACTCAAATCCTCTCTCAGGAGTATTGTGTGCAGTTTTGGTCTTCTAATTTAAGGAAGGACATCCTTGCTATTGAGGCAGTGCAGCATACGTTCACGAGGTTAATCCCCGGGATGGTGGGACAGTCATATGAGGAAAGATTGGAAAGACTGGGCTTGTATTCACTGGAATTTAGAAGGATGAGAGGAGATCTTATAGAAACGTATAAAAATATAAAAGGACTGGACAAGCTGGATGCTGGAAAAATGTTCCCAATGTTGGGGGAGTCCAGAACCAGTGGCCACAGTCTAAGAATAAAGGGGAGGCCATTTAAAACTGAGATGAGAAAAAACGTTTTCACCCAGAGAGTTGTGAATTTGTGGAATTCTGTAGAGGCCAATTTGTAGAAGGCTGTAGAGGCCAATTCACCGGAAGAATTTAAAAGAGAGTTAGATAGAGTTGTAGGGGCTAGCGGAATCAAGGGATATTGGGGATGATCAGCCATGATCATAATGACCAAATGGCCTCCTCCTGCACCTATTTTCTATGTTTCTATCCTTCCTATAATGGGGCAACAAGAAATGCATACAATAAAAGCTGTATGAAAGGCTGTATATTTTACAGAGTTCAATGTCTATGCACATAAAATGCAAAAAAAAAACCATGGCAACTCTTCAGCTATAATTATTTTTGCTTCTTTGTTTTATGACCACAACTTTGAATGCATAGTTTAATTCTTTCATCTGTGGTGATTTTCCAGCATTAAAGGGATGTTTCCACCTACCAGCTGATGCCACTTTGAAAAGTAATCACAGAATATGTTAGTGCAAATGCAGTATTGCTGGGCTCCTTTTTGTATTGCTGTTGCTTGCCATGAATAATAGTGGTCACTGCCCGACCAGGAATTTGAAGTTGTTGACTCTCTCCACCACCTTTGCATCGATGAAGACAGGTTTGTGGATCTTTAAGTCCACTCGATTTATTTTTAATGTGCATTAAGGGGGAAGCTATGACGGGCAGCAGAGCGGTATGTTCCCCCTGTCATATGTGGGAAACCAGGGAGCAGTCATGTGTCTATAGTATTGGGTCCAGCTGCAACACCTCTCAGACCGCATGGATCAGTTGGAGCTGCAGGTCAATACACTGAGGTGCAGACAGGGCAGAGAGCGGTGTAGACAGTTTCAGGGAGCTGGTTACGCTGCAGGCTGTCAGATAGATAGGGAACTGCCAGGAGAGGTGGGCAGGAATACAGGAGTCTCCCCTGGCTATCTCCCTCTCAAAACCAATCAACTGTTTTGAATGCTGTTGGGGATAATGGCCTCTCAGGGGCACACAGCAGCAGCAGGCTGAACATTAATACCGCGTCCAGCTCTGTTGAGCAGCAGGGTAGGGTTAAGTCTAGGTGAGCATTTGTGATAGGGGCTCTATAGTCAGAGGTACACACAGTTGTTTCTGTGGCCACAAGCAAGATACCAGGGAGTCTTGTGGCTAATCGGGGAGAATGTCACATCTGTACTCGGAGAGGACGTATTGGAGGGTTCATCCACTGAGGCAATATGGGGGGAGCATAAAAACAAGAAGCGTGTAATCACTGATGGGTGTATACTATATGCCTCCCAATAGCCAGCAGGGGATTGAAGAATAGTTGTAGACAGATTATGGAAAGATGTAAAAGTAACAGGGTGTGTAGGTAAGAACTGCAGATGCTAGTTTAAATCGAAGGTAGACACAAACTGCTGGAGTAACTCAGCGGGACAGGCAGCATCTCTGGAGAGAAGGAATGGGTGAAGTTTCGGGTCGAGACCCTTCTTCAGCCCGGTTTAATCCCCAGGGCGTGACCGAATCCATCTCAAATTACTGAGAGGCGAAAGAGCAGATAGGACCTTGAAGAAGATCTTTGTGTCCTCTCTAGCCACAAGCGGGACCCTGGAGAACTAGAGAGTAGCCAACATCGTTACTTTGTTTGAGAAAGGACGTGGGGATAATTACGAAATAATAGGCCAGTGACCGTCACAACAGTGTGTAAGAAGGAGCTGCAGATGCTGGTTTAAACCGAAGATAGACACAAAAAGCCAGAGTAACTCAATGGAACAGACAGCATATCTGGAGAGAAGGATTGGGTGACGTTTCAGGTCGAGACCCTTCTTCTGAAGAGTCCCCCATTCCTTCTCTGAGTTACTCCAGCTTTTTGTGTCTACCCTCACAACAGTGGCAGGGAAGCCATTGGAGTGGATTATTGAAGATAGGATTTATACCCATTTGAAATGGAATAGGCCAATTAGAGATAGTCAGCATGACTTTGTGTGAGACTTACAAACTTAATTTGAGTTTTTTGAGGAGTGACGAAGATGATTGATGAGGGCAGGGCTGTGGTTGCTACCAACATGGACTTTAGTAAGGCATTTGACAAGGTTCCTCAAGCTAGGTTGATCCAGAAGATAAGTATGCACAAGATCCACAGAGACTTGGTACTTTGGAATCAGACGAGGCTTACCCATAGAAGACAGAGGGTAGTGGTGGAAGGATGTTATTCTAGCAAGAGGCATGTGACCAATGGTGTTCCGCAGGGATTTATGCTGGAATCTTTGGTGTTTCTATAAACCACTTGGACTAAAATATAGATGAGCTAATTAGTAAGTTTGCAGACGACAGAAAAATAAGTGATGTTGTGGAAAGTACAGAATGCTGTCAAAGGATACAGAAGGTAATAGACCAGTTATAGATGTGGGTGGAGGAATGGCAAATCGAGTTTATTCCAGACAAATATAAGGTGTTGTACTTTGGGAAGTAAAATATAAGGAGAATACCATTGACATTGAATACCATTGAATGATATTTCCTGAAACCAGCAATATAAGCAGATAGACTGGTAATGAAGGCAAATGAAATGCTTGCTTTCATCAGTCAGGCATAAGAATCAGGAAGCCATGTTGCAACTTTAGTTGGTCCTCATTTAAAGTATTGTGTGCAATATTGGTTGTTCTATAATAGGAAGGATGTGGAAGTTTATGAGGTGATTATTTTCTCTGAAGCATCAGAAGCTGAGGGAAGACCTGAAAGAGTTATAAAATTATGAGGCATAAATAGGGTTGTCTGTCAGAATATTTTTTCCCAGGGTGAGAATGTTCATAAGGTCATAAGGAATAGGAGTAGAATTAGGCCATTCAGCCCATCAAGTCTACTCCGCCATTCAATCATGTCTGATCTATCTCTCTTGGAACCCCATTCTCCTGCCTTCTCCCCATAACCTCTGACACCTGTATTAATCAAGAATCAAGAATGTTAAATATTAGAGGGTTTTTTTGCTTTAAGATGTGAGAGGGGAAGTTTAAAGGAGAAGTGCGGAGCAAGATTTTTACAGAAAGAATATTAGCTGCCTGGAGTGAACAGCCAGGAGCTGTGATGGAAGCAGATATTATAGTGGTATTTAAGAGGAATTTAGATCACCACATGAATATACAGGGAAAGGATGGATATGGATCATGTTCAGACAGATGGGGCCAGTTTAATTTGGCATCATTTTCGCCACAGGGATTATGGGCCAAGGGGTTTGTTCCTGTGCAGTACGGTTCTATGTTCTAGCCATCTGGGTTTGATGGACTACATTATCCACACACGTTGCAACAGACACTAACATCATTCATTGTGATTCTCCTGAATTCTCTTTAATACTCAAAACTTTAATACTCAAATACTCTTTTAAAAAAAACAAAAAAACATAGAACTCCAAGAATTCCTGACCCAAGGCCCCCAAATTTACAAAGAAATGCCAAGCACTTAATTTCTCTCAATTTGGAGCAAGAGAAGGCTTCAGAAGCCTAATCTGCAGATTCCACAGAGTAATCTCATATTTCATAGAGTCTCAGGGCAGACAAACCACCCCCAACTATGAGGACCTGCCGAAGAAGTTCTGAGCTTTTCTGTGGTCTACAGTTAATCATGGCTGAAGTGGTCTCCAGAAATAATCTTTGTGGTTTATTCTTGTCTTTACATCAAATAGAACCATTCCTGATAAATTCCATGCACATAACCATATAACCATATAACCATATAACAATTACAGCACGGAAACATGCCATCTCGGCCCTACAAGTCCGTGCCGAACAACTTTTTTCCCTTAGTCCCACCTGCCTGCACTCATACCATAACCCTCCATTCCCTTCTCATCCATATGCCTATCCAATTTATTTTTAAATGATACCAACGAACCAGCCGCCACCACTTCCACTGGAAGCTCATTCCACACCGCTACCACTCTCTGAGTAAAGAAGTTCCCCCTCATGTTACCCCTAAACTTCTGTCCCTTAATTCTGAAGTCATGTCCTCTTGTTTGAATCTTCCCTATTCTCAAAGGGAAAAGCTTGATCACATCAACTCTGTCTATCCCTCTCATCATTTTAAAGACCTCTATCAAGTCCCCCCTTAACCTTCTGCGCTCCAGAGAATAAAGACCTAACTTATTCAACCTATCTCTGTAACTTAGTTGTTGAAACCCAGGCAACATTCTAGTAAATCTCCTCTGTACTCTCTCTATTTTGTTGACATCCTTCCTATAATTGGGCGACCAAAATTGTACACCATACTCCAGATTTGGTCTCACCAATGCCTTGTACAATTTTAACATTACATCCCAGCTTCTATATTCAATGCTCTGATTTATAAAGGCTAGCATACCAAAAGCTTTCTTTACCACCCTATCTATATGAGATTCCACCTTCAAGGGACTATGCACGGTTATTCCCAGGTCCCTCTGTTCAACTGTATTCTTCAATTCCCTACCATTTATCTTGTACGTCCTATTTTGATTTGTCCTGCCAAGGTGTAACACCTCACATTTATCAGCATGAAACTCCATCTGCCATCTTTCAGCCCATTTTTCCAAATGGCCTAAATCACTCTGTAGACTTTGGAAATCCTCTTCATTATCCACAACACCCCCTATCTTGGTATCATCTGCATACTTACTAATCCAATTTACCACCCCTTCATCCAGATCATTGATGTACATGACAAACAACAAAGGACCCAACACAGATCCCTGGCGCACCCCACTAGTCACCTGCCTCCAACCCGACAAACAGCCATCCACCATTACCCTCTGGCTTCTCCCATTCAGCCACTGCTGAATCCATCTTGCTATTCCTGCATTTATACCCAACAGTTTAACCTTCTTAACCAACCTTCCATGAGGAACCTTGTCAAAGGCCTTACTAAAGTCCATATAGACAACATCCACTGCTTTACCCTCATCAATTTCCCTAGTAACCTCTTCAAAAAATTCAAGAAGATTAGTCAAACATGACCTTCCAGGCACAAATCCATGTTGACTGTTCCTAATCAGACCCTGTTTATCCAGATGCTTATATATATTATCTCTAAGTATCTTTTCCATTAATTTGCCCACCACTGAAGTCAAACTAACAGGTCTATAATTGCTAAGTTTACTCTTAGAACCCTTTTTAAACAATGGAACAACATGCGCAGTACGCCAATCCTCGGGGATTATTCCCGTTTCTAATGACATTTGAAATATTTCTGTCATAGCCCCGGCTATTTCTACACTAACTTCCCTCAATGTCCTAGGGAATATCCTGTCAGGACCTGGAGACTTATCCACTTTTATATTTTTCAAAAGTGTCAGAACTTCTTTTACTTTGAAACTCATAGTATCTATAACTACTCTACTCGTTTCCATTACCTCACATAATTCAATATCCTTCTCCTTGGTGAATACCGAAGAAAAGAAATTGTTCAATATCTCCCCCATCTCTTTTGGCTCTGCAGATAGCTGCCCACTCTGTTTCTCCAATGGACCAATTTTATCCCTCGTTATCCTTTTGCTATTAATATAGCTGTAGAAACCCTTTGGATTTACTTTCACCTTACTTGCCAAAGCAACCTCATATCTTCTTTTAGCTTTTCTAATTTCTTTCTTAAGATTCTTTTTACATTCCTTATACTCCACAAGCACCTCATTTACTTCATGCTGCCTATAATTATTGTAGATCTCCCTCTTTTTCCGAACAAGATGTCCAATTTCCCTTGAAAACCAGGGCTCTTTCCAATTTTTATTGTTTCCTTTCAACCGAACAGGAACATAAAGATTCTGTACTCTTAAAATTTCCCCTTTAAATGTCCACCATTTCTCTTCTACATCTTTCCCATAAAACAAAATGTCCCAGTCCACTCCTTTTAAATCATCTCGCATCTCATCAAAGTTAGCCTTTCTCCAATCAAAAATCTCAACCCTAGGTCCAGTTCTGACCTTCTCCATAATTATATTGAAACTAATGGTATTGTGATCACTGGACCCGAAGTGCTCCCCAATGCATACCTCCGCCACCTGTCCCGTCTCATTTCCTAACAGGAGGTCCAGCACTGCCCCTCCTCTAGTAGGTACCTCTATGTATTGCTGCAAAAAACTATCCTGCACACATTTTACAAACTCCAAACCATCCAGCCCATTTACAGAATGTGTTTCCCAGTCTATGTGTGGAAAGTTGAAATCTCCCACAATCACTACCTTGTGCTTACTACTAATATCTGCTATCTCCTTACATATTTGCTTTTCCAATTCTCGTTCCCCATTTGGCGGTCTATAATACACCCCTATAAGTGTTGCTACACCTTTCCCACTTCTCAGTTCCACCCAAATAGCCTCCCTAGATGAGCCCTCCAATCTATCCTGCCAAAGCACTGCTGTAATATCTTCCCTGACTAGCAATGCAACACCTCCAATTCTATCACCCCTGAAGCAACGAAATCCTGGAATATTTAGTTTCCAATCACAGCCCTCCTGCAACCATGTTTCACTGATCGCCACAACATCATACTTCCAGGTGTCTATCCAGACTCTAAGCTCATCCACTTTTCTTACAATGCTCCTAGCATTAAAATATGCACATTTAAGAAACCCCCCGTCTCTTCTTCTCTGTTTATTTCCTTTTTTTTCTTTCTCCTCTTGTGTCCGAGTGCTTCCCTTTTCTGCTTCCTGCCTCCCATTCTGTCTACTAGCTTTCTCTATTTGAGTCCCTCGCCCCAACCATTCTAGTTTAAAGTCTCCCCAGTGACCTTTGCAAATTTCCCCGCCAGGATATTGGTCCCCCTCGGGTTCAAGTGCAACCCATCCTTTCTGTACAGGTCCCACCTTCCCCAAAAGAAGTCCCAATGATCCAGAAACTTGAATCCCTGCCCTCTGCACCAGTCTTTCAGCCACGCATTTATCCTCCACCTCGCTCCATTCCTACTCTCACTGTCGCGTGGTACAGGCAGTAATCCTGAGATTGTTAATGGATCTTGTTCTTTTTCTGAGAAGTTAGATTAATTCCATAAAGAAGTGGAATTTACAGAAAGTAATATTTCCATCTTCACCACAGGAGAATTTGCCTGAATTACACGTGCTCACTTGTTTAAATTATTGCATCCAAGTAGTAAAGAACAGCAGAAAAAATAGCATGCTATAACCTATGAAGGTAGCTGAATGATATAGGGATGATATCATTTCTTTGATCACCACCCACACTGGTAATGTCAGCAGGATGCACGTTTCTTTAAAAAAAGATAAACATAAGCCTAATAATTGTGCTTTTGCATTGATGAGATTAGATAATGCACTGAAGCAGATAAATTATGCAAATATCTTTCAAAGCACGTTATGTTGTTTTCCTTGCACCATAGTAACATGGAATAATAAATTTGGCTTTTCATTTTTACTGCAGTTAATTATGTGCTTTTGGAAACTGTAGGAAGAGAGTTTGATAGCTATGAAGTAGGTTGGTCGTACAAAGTGCCTATGCAGGGGTCATATCATTAATTTAACAGTATTTGAACTCAATGCAAAAGGTTCTGCTTTCTCTTTGGACTGTCAGCTGCTTTAGGAAAGTTTCACGGTCAGTCTGAGTCAATCTACATCTGTCCAACCAAAAATAAATAAAAGCAGCCTGATTAATGGCATTGGGCGTATAGTGTCCGCCTGAAGCCTGCCATCGTTAACTAGTTGGATCACTTTCAAATGATAATGTACAGTTAAGGAGGTTTTGCTTCCTTGATAAACATAGTGTCATGTATTTCAATATGACATTAAATGGCTGTTTGCTTTCTTCACATTTTAACTGTCACTGTTCTGCCTTGATATCTATCGAAAAAATAAATAACATTCATTTCTACTGCAATTTGCATGACCTCAGGACATCCCAAATGTCTTTGCAGTCAAGAAAATGCTTTTGATCATTTTCTGCCGATCTGATGAAGTAAATGGAGCAGCGAAGTTGCACTTTCGAAAGGCCCCTGAAACATAAGATAAAGACTGGAGTTTGGAATAGTGTGCACAGTTCTTGCCGCCAGCTATAGGAAGGATGTCACTAACTTGAAAAGCGTGCAGAAAATATTCCAAATTATGATACCGGGATTGGAGAGCTTGAATCATAAGGAGAGGCTGGATAAACTGAGACTTTTTTTTTCCTGGAGGGATGATCTCAGGCTAGGCCAAAGCTAGGGGAACTTGGGACAATTAATGGAGATGTCTGTGGTTGGTATGTTACTGGAGATGATTTTATTTAGGGGTATCAGAGTAAAGGGGGTTGAATACTTTTGCACGCCACACTTTTCAGTTTTTTATTTGTAAAAAAATTTGAAAACCATGTATCATTTTCCTTTTACTTCACAATTATGCGCCACTTTGTGTTGGTCTATCACATAAAATCCCAATAAAATACATTTACGTTTGTGGTTGTAACGTGACAAAATGTGGAAAAGTTCAAGGGGTATGAATACTTTTGCAAGCCACTGTATGTTACTGTTGTACAAGATGTTGGTGAGGCCACATTTGGAGTACTGTGTTCAGTTTTGGTTACTGCTCTAAGAAAGATGTAATTTAGCTGGAAAGAATATAGTTGAGGCAGGTACTATAACAGCATTTAAAAGATACTTGGACAGGTACATAGATAGGAGGGATATGGGCGAAATGCACGTAAAATGTGACTAGCTTAGATGGGACATCTTGCTCGGCATGGACGAGTTGGGCTGAATTGCCTGTTTCCATGCTGTATGAATCCATGACTCTGTGACATAGAGATTTATAAAATTTGGAGGCGCATAGATAAGGTAAATGATTACAATCTTGTTTGCAGGGTATGGGTCTAAAATTTGGGGACATGGATTTAAAGAAAAAAGCGAGGAGAGAGATTTAAAATGGTACTAAAGGCAATTTTCTCACACACAGTGTGGTGGGTATATGAATGAAATTGCCATAGAGGGAGCACAGAGAAGGTTCACCAGACTGATTCCTGGGATGTCAGGACTTTCATATGAAGAAAGACTGGTTAGACTTGGCTTGTACTCGCTAGAATTTAGAAGATTGAGGGGGGATCTTATAGAAACTTACAAAATTCTTAAGGGGTTGGACAGACTAGATGCAGGAAGATTGTTCCCGATGTTGGGGAAGTCCAAGACAAGGGGTCACAGTTTAAGGATAAAGGGGAAATCCTTTAGGAATCCTTATATGAATGAAATTGCCATAGAGGGAGTACAGAGAAGGATCACCAGACTGATTCCTGGGATGTCAGGACTTTCATATGAAGAAAGACTGGTTAGACTCAGCTTGTACTCGCTAGAATTTAGAAGATTGAGGGGGGATCTTATAGAAACTTACAAAATTCTTAAGGGGTTGGACAGACTAGATGCAGGAAGATTGTTCCCGATGTTGGGGAAGTCCAAGACAAGGGGTCACAGTTTAAGGATAAAGGGGAAATCCTTTAGGACCCCTTGGATGAGAAAAACATTTTTCACACAGGGACTGGTGAATCTCTGGAAATCCTCTGCCACAGAAAGTAGTTGAGGCCAGTTCATTGGCTATATTTAAGAGGGAGTTAGAAGTGGCCCTTGTGGCTAAAGGGATCAGGGGGTATGGAGAGAAGGCAGGTACAGGATACTGAGTTGGATGATCAGCCATGATCATATTGAATGGCGGTGCAGGCTCGAAGGACCGAATTGCCAACTCCTGCACCTATTTTCTATGTTTCTATGTTTCTAAATGGCAGAGGAAGTTGTAGAGGTGGGTACAATTACAACATTTTAAAGACATGAGGTACCAGGAAAATTGCCGAAGGATCTTTTACACCTGAGGGGGAAGGTGGACCACAGTAAACATCTCCAATGAAGATGGCACCTCTGGTAATATGGCACTATCTCCTATGATCTTCTAATGTAAAGAAGGCTTTGACAGTTTCAAGGTTTTGTGTACAATGGCCATAAGGTGATTGATTAGCCGGTAGTAATGCTCCCTGATATTTATTGGGGCTTGATCCCATTAACCGATCACAAACATTTAATCATACAGATTAATGAAGAGATTTATTCCCACTTGAGAATTTCAATGAGCTCCAGTAATAGGCACCACTCGGACAGGAACCTGTAACCATTCCTGTGAGAGGCCCTCAGACTTCCTGAGCAACCAGGTCATTTTTTTCTTTGAGAAGTTTCCATGTAATTGAAATGCTGTGTTCAATCTTGGTATTCCAAGGCCGTATTTATAACTGCCACTTAAATACTCTGTGCTGCAATAATTCTCCTCCTGACTTCCGGACATAAGAGATCTTGGTGTGCTCTTCCTGACTTCTTACTTTATAGCCTAGTGAAACCCAGTATGTTTTGCTGGGCTATACGGAAAAAAAAAAAAGAATTTTCCAAATGACTGGATTGGCCAGGGTAGATGTCAGATATGATTGACAAATGCAGCACTTACTGCCCTTTGCCAGTAACTATGCCCAATACTTGTGCTGTATAAGCATGAGGAAAATGTAGAGCCAATGTATCCATGACTGCCCCCATGTGGCACCCTCTTTGGCCTTTCACCTTCAATCACAGCAACTTGTAGATGGGGCTTGCTATCCCAAATAGCAACTGTGATCTAATGTCAGACATGTGCATATCATGTTCAAACTTTTAACTTCCCAGTAAAATAACACATTTGTTTTATTCAGATAAAAAGCAAACATTTAACACTGCTTGGTATTTAACATCTGTTTCTTTCTGGTTCCAGTGTTTTTTTTTTAATTTAAGGAACAAGTAATGTACACGCAAAGAACATAATCGTTTACAAATCTGCTCAGGGATAAAGAAATGCTGTCGCTTGCCGATTCATATAAAATGGCTCAGTTTGTCTACATATGTCGTGCATGTAACATCGTATGTCACCAGAATGATTAGAGTGGCAGATAAGTGAGCATGTCATAGAGGGACACACAAGTGTGTTGCATCTGAGGAGTGTATAGAACAAAGAGAAATGCGGAATTTGATAAAGCATGGCGAGGTGCAAGAGAGTTTAAATCGTGGTGGCGCATGGGAATGTATAATCCACAGAAGGGCATAGGACTCTACAGCCCCTAGTAGGAAGAAAGTGTATGGATCATGGAGGTAGTACAAGAGAGTATAAACTTGTGAGGAGCAGAGACAAGTACAGACCATGGAACATCATAAGAATATGATCTGCGGCATGATGGTACAGCGGTAGAGTTGCTGACTTACAGCGACAGAGACTCCTGTTCGATCCTGACTACAGGTGCTGTGTGTACAGCGTTTGTACATTCTCCCCGTGACCTGCGTGGGTTTATGGGGTGTATGGGCGATGGCAAGGCACAGGAGCCGTAGAATTATACAGCATAGAAATAGGTCCTTCATCCCATCTCATCTCTGCCAACAAAGTTCCCTACAGTAGTCCCATTTCCCTGTTTGGCCCATATCCCTCTAAACTTCTCCTATCCACGTACCTGTCCTAACATCTTTTAAATGTAATAATATCTGCCTCTACCATTTCCTCTGGCGGATCATTCCATACACCGACCATGTTGTCCCTCAAGTCTCTTTTATTTATTTCCGCTCTCATTTTAATCCTATGCCCTCTGGTTTTAGATTCCCTTACTCTGGGGGGAAAAAGACCTTTCTCTTTACCCATGTCATAGATGTATAGATCAAAGAAGGGAGAAGGGTTGTGTACACCATGGAGTATAGGCATCAAGGAGATGGGGAGGGTTGAAGAAGACAAACAAGGGCAACCTTCCCAATGGGCCAATGATTATTGACCAGCGCAGTGGATGTTGGTCAAAGAGTCATTGAGTCTCACAGGGTGGAAACAGGCCCTTCGGCCCAACTTGCCCGCACTGGCCAACATGTCCCATCTACTCACCTGGATTTGGGACATATCCCTCTAAACCTGTCCTATTAATGTACATGTCTAAATGTTTCTTAAAAGATGGGATAGTACATGCCTCAACTAGCTCCTTCGACAGCTTGTTCCATACACCTGTTATATTATGTGGCTGATCTGATTAAATCACTGGGGAGACGAGATTAACATAATCACCAATATTTCCCCAGCCAAGCACACAGTGGATGCAGCTGCAGGGGTGTGCCGGGAGAGTGTCAGGCTGGATACCAGAGTGGTTAAAATTGGTCCTGACTCTAGGGTGAAGATGGTGCTGGTATTTTGGGTAGAGGGTAGAGGCAAGTGTTCAGTGTATCCCCGCCCAAGTGGTAGGCAGTAAGCGATAATGATGCTGCACATCTGAAATCAGAATAAGTCTGTTAACACATTGCTGCTAACATTCTCTTGAAAGCTCATCATCAGAACAGCGTGAAATTTGAACTTGAATTCACCACCTTAAAAGTTCTGCGAATACTTTCTCGTGCCATTGCTTACAGTAATCGTGGCTCTATTGCCAATGTGAATGACATTTTGATGTCTTATGTGATCTAATCCTGTCATCAAATTTGTTCCATGATATGATTCACATGGGAGATAGCAGGGTTTATCTGCTTGTTGGATTCATCTACATGGGTCATTAATTCAGTCTAGTGACTTGGCCCGCTATGTGCATGATGAATTAAAACCAATGCAAAGGATTGCCAGAAATCAACAGAAAAAAAAATTTAATGCAAATGCTGGAGATCTGAACTAAAAACAAAAAATAATAGAAACATTTAACAAATCTAATGGCACATGTAGTAAGACTTTTTTTAGAGAACGTTTAAAAGGGCCTGTCCCACTAACGCGACTTTTCAGCGACTGTCTTCGACCTTCAAGCTCGAGGGCATTTGCCTGAAAAACCTCGAGCTGGATCGACCGACCGCGCGCGCACACACACACATATACACACACACACACACACACACACACACACACACACACACACACACACACACACACACACACACACACACACACATCGTAAAGGCGGGGGCCAGGGAAAGTGGGGGACCACTGTCTGATATTCACACCCGCGATGAACAGGAAGGTAAAAGACGGCTGCACAGTGTACGGTAAGTCCTTTAGAGAGCGCGGGGGGTGGGGGGGGGGGGGGGAGAAGGAGTGGAGACACATTTAAGAAGCCAGACTACTTTTAATTAAGTTTAGCGGGCATTTAACATTACCGGTCGGTTTTCCTTGGTTCTAAAACTCCAATGAGCCAATTAAAATGCCGGTCAGCAAAGGAGATTGCCTATGGCTGCCTCGATTACCTATAACTAAATGGCGACCCCACTCCACTGCACTACGAGTTCAAAAGAACCATGCTGACCAATTTTTACTCGTGAAAAGTTTTCAACATGCTGAAAGTTTTTCCTCGACCAAACTGAGGTCGCGAGTTTGCGGGAACTTCCCTCGAGCATGAAGGAGAGTTACAGTGACCTCCTAGGACCATTTGTCGACCAGGCTGCGAGTTTGAGTCGAACGCAAACTCTTCTAAACTCGCAAATTAGGTCGCCGCAGTGGGACAGGCCCTCAAACCTCTTTCTTCAGATAAAGCCAGATTGTTTCCATCACTTTCTGTTTTTATTACTGTAAATGGATCTTATAGAAACATATAAAATTATAAAAGGACTGGACAAGCTAGATGAAGGAAAAATGTTCCCGATGTTGGGTGAGTCCAGAACCAGGGGCCACAGTCTTAGACTAAAGGGGAGGCCATTTAGAAACATAGAAAATAGGTGCAGGAGGAGGCCATTCAGCCCTTTGAGCCAGCACCGCCATTTATTGTGATCATGGCTGATCGTCCCCAATCAATAACCCGTGCTTGCCTTCTCCCCATATCCCTTGATTCCACTAGCCCCTAGAGCTCTATCTAACTCTCTCTTAAATCCATCCAGTGATTTGGCCTCCACTGCCCTCTGTGGCAGGGAATTCCACAAATTCACAACTATCTGGTTGAAAACTTTTTTCTTCCCTCAGTCTTAAATGGCCTCCCCTTTATTCTAAGACTGTGGCCCCTGGTTCTGGACTCGCCCAACATTGGGAACATTTTTCCTGCATCTAGCTTGTCCAGTCCTTTTATAATTTTATATGTTTCTATAAGATCGCCCCTCATCCTTCTAAACTCCAGTGAAAACAAACCTAGTCTTTTCTGACCGACATACACTACAAACCAACTGACTCACATGGCTATCTGGACTACACGTCTTCCCACCCTGCCCCCTGTAAAGACTCCATCCCAATTCCTCCGCTACGCCGCATCTGCTTCCAGGATGAGACATTCCACACCAGGGCATCGGAAATGTCCTCGTTCTTCAGGGAACGGGGATTCCCCTCCACCACCATAGATGAGGCTCGCACCAGGGTCTCATCCATACCCCGCAACACTGCTCTCTCTCCCCATCCCCGCACTCGCAACAAGGGCAGAGTCCCCCTAGTCCTCACCTTTCACCCCACCAGCCGGCAAATACAACAAATAATCCTCCGTCATTTCTGCCACCTCCAACGTGACCCCACCACTCGCCACATCTTCCCATCTCCCCCCATGTCTGCCTTCCGCAAAGACCGCTCCCTCCGCAACTCCCTTGTCAATTCTTCCCTTCCCTCCCGCACCACTTCCTCCCCGGGCACTTTCCGTTGCAACCGCAAGAAATGCAACACCTGTCCCTTCACCTCCCCCCTCGACTCCATTCAAGGACCCAAGCAGTCGTTCCAGGTGCGACAAAGGTTCACCTGTATCTCCTCCAACCTCATCTACTGCATCCGCTGCTCTAGATGTCAGCTGATTTACATCGGGGAGACTAAGCGGAGGTTGGGCGATCGTTTCGCCGAACACCTCCGCTCAGTCCGCAATAACCTACCTGAACTCCCGGTGGCTCAGCACTTCAACTCCCCCTCCCATTCCCAATCCGACCTCTCTGTCCTGGGTCTCCTCCATTGCCAGAGTGAGCAACACCGGAAATTGGAGGAACAGCACCTCATATTCCGCCTGGGTTGCTTGCGTCCGGATGGCATGAACGTTGAATTCTCCCAGTTTTGCTAGCCCTTGCTGTCTCCTCCCCTTCCTTAACCCTCGAGCTGTCTCCTCCCATCCCCCCGCCCTCGGGCTCCTCCTCCTCCCTTTTTCCTTCCTTCTCCCCCCCACCCCCCATCAGTCTGAAGAAGGGTTTTGGCCCGAAACGTTGCCTATTTCCTTCGCTCCATAGATGCTGCTGCACCCGCTGATTTTCTCCAGCATTTTTGTGTACCTCCTAGTCTTTTCAATCTCTCCTCATATGACAGTACCGCCATCCCAGGGATCTATCTCGTGAACCTCAATCACAAGGATGTCCTTCCTCAAATTAGGAGACCAAAACTGTACACAATACTCCAGATGTGGTCTCACCAGAGCCCTATCCAACTGCAGAAGAACCTCTTTACTCCTATACTGAAATCCTCTTGTTATGAAGGCCAACATTCCATTAGCTTTCTTCACTGCCTGCTGTAGCTGCACGCCAACTTTTAGTGACTGGTGTACAAGGACACCTAGGCCTCGTTGTACCTTCCCCCTTACCTATCCTAACCCCATTGAGATAATAATATGCCCCCTTGTTTATGCCGCCAAAATGGATAACCTCACATTAATCTATATTATACTGCATCTGCCAAGCATCTGCCCACTCACTCAACCTGTCCAGGTCACCCTGGAACCTACTAACATCCTCTTCACAGTCCACACAGCCACCCAGCTTTGTGTCATCCGCAAACTTGCTAGTGTTGCTCCTAATTCCCCCTTCCAAATCATTAATATATATGATAAACAGTTGCGGCCCCAACACCGAGCCTTGCGGCACTCCACTCGCCACTGCCTGCCTTTCTGAAAAGGACCCGTTCACTCTTACTCTTTGCTTCCTGTCGGCCAACCAATTTTTTATCCAAGTCAACACCCTACCCCCAATACCATGTGCTCTAATTTTAGTATAACCAGTCTCCCGTGTGGGACCTTATCAAAGGCTTTCTGAAAGTCTAGATACACTACATCCACTGGCTCCCCTTCATCCATTTTACTTGTCACATCCTCAAAAAGTTCCAGAAGATTAGTCAAGCATGATTTTCCTTTCATAAATCCATGCTGACTTGGACTAATCCTTTTATTGCTATCCAAATGCCCCATTATTACCTCTTTAATAATTGACTCCAGCATCTTTCCCACCACCGAAGTCAGGCTAACTGGTCTGTAATTCCCCATTTACAAGTGGGATAACATTAGCTATCCTCCAATCCACAGAAACTGATCCTGAATCTATTGAACATTGGAAAATGATCACCAATGCGTCCACTATTTCTAGAGCCACCTCCCTGAGGACCCTGGGATGCAGACCATCAGGCCCAGGGGATTTATCATCCTTCAGTCCCATTAGCCTACCCAATTCTGCTGCGTCCGTTGGACTGGAGGGCGGCAGCTTCGACCACCCCGGGCCGCGGTGTTTGAGCCGGCCCGTTTGCGGGGTTCGGTGAGCCGCGGGACTGTTTATACCATCGCCCGGTGGGGTATCGCCTCAGCGCAGAGGGAGAAGAGGAGGGAAGAGACTGCAGCCCTAAGATTTTTGCCTCCACCACAGTGAGGAGGTGCTTGGAGGACTCACTGTGGTGGATGTTAATCTGTGCTTATTGTTGTTTATTATTGTATTATTGTATGTATGACTGCAGGCACGAAATTTCGTTCAGACCGTAAGGTTTGAATGACAATAAAGGAAATTCTAATTCCAATTCTAATACTATTTCTTTCAGTTCATCTACCCCCTTAGATCCTCTGTCCTCCAGTACTTCTGGGAGATTGTTTGTGTCTTCCTTAGTGAAGACAGATCCGAAGTACCTGTTTAACTCTTCTGCCATTTCCTTGTTCCCCATAATAATCTTTCCCCTGTCTGCCTTCAAGGGACCCACATTTGACTTTGTTATTCTTTTTCCCTTAACATATCTAAAGAAGCTTTTACTGCCCTTCTTTATATTCCTGGCCAGCTTCCCCTCGTACTTCATCTTTTCCACCTGTATTGCCCATTTTGTTTCCTTCTGTTGTCCTATGAAAGTTTCCCAATCCTCTGGCTTCCGGCTACTCTTTGCCGTTTTATACATCTTTTCTTTTAGTTTTATTCTACCCCTAACTTCTCTTGTCAGCCACAGTTGCCTCCTACTCCATCTTAGAATCTTTCTTCCTTTTTGGAATGAAATGATCCTGCATCTTCCGGATTATGCCCAGAAATTCCTGCCATTGCTGTTCCACCGTCATTCCTGCTGGGATCCCTTTCCAGTCTACCTTGGCCAGCTCCTCCCGTGTCTGCCTTAAGACTGAGGTGAGAAAAAACAGTTTCACCCAGAGAGTTGTGAATTTCAATCAATCAATCAATCAATCAATCAACCTTTATTGTCATCTTGCAAACAACTGTTGTACAGTGCAAAATGAAAAGACGCTTCCCAGGGAATAGCGGAGCATCGCACATGAAATTTAAAACATTTCACACATAATAACACTAAAAACAATCCAGTCCCTGATGGAACAGTATAAATAGTTAAAAGCAGGTAAAACACAACATTAAAATACAATAATTTGTGGAATTCCCTGCCACAGAGGGCAGTGGAGGCCAAATCACTGGATGGATTTAAGAGAGATTTAGATAGAGCTCCAGGGGCTAGTGGAATCAAGGGATTATGGGGAGAAGGCAGGCACGGGTTAATGATTGGGGACGATCAGCCATGATCACAATGAATGGCGGTGCTGGCTCAAAGGGCCGAATGGCCACCTCCTGCACCTATTTTTTATGTTTCTATGTTTCTAAATCAGTTATATTTGAGGCAGTTGCACTGAAATAGAGACGGCATCTGAGTAGTATTCCTTTGTTGTGGGCCGATGTGTTTATAATTGCATTGCTGATTCTTCACGGACACTGGAATTGACCTTGTACAAATGAGCTTGAAGTCATTTGGTTTCCTTGGAAAGCTGCCTGTTTATTCGTAGAGTTTCCACTTGGGACAGAGAGAGGAATTTGCATTCAAAATGGTTTGAAATTCTATTAGTTCAGATACAATTTCAACTTCTGCAAGTATTCATTTTCATTAAAATAAACAGTAATTTGTTTCAGAACCTATGATCAATTGTAATACCAATTATTTCCTTCTGTTAAAAAATATTCGGAGGGATAATAAATTGGTGAAAATTTGCAAATTCAGCTGAAAATAGGTTAATCTGAAAAAGGAAATGATTTTAATGTGTGTGCTGCCTCAATCTTTGAATAAATGAACTAAAATCAATAAAATAAAAAACATTTATTATTTTATAGGGTCTTGGTAAATTAATTATCATTTTATATAAGAAAACATTTAAGAGGTTTTCGACTTGTGTCTGTGTGCCTGATCAGTGTCAGACAGTGGTTTATGGGCTGGTTCATGCTGAAGGATGGCTGTAGGCAGCTGGCAGAATTTTACCTTAGGGAGGCCTTCCAACCTCTGGAGATCTACATTATCAGAGGTCAGATTAGATGTAAATTGACTCCTCTTCAAACTTAAAAACAGAGAGCTATATTTCTCTTTTTAAATCGTAGGTCATGCACTTCTTTGTTAGAAACTGAATGTTGAAAGGCAAATACACAAGGTTACCGTAGTTCAGTTTATTACTGTCACATGTACCAAGATACAGTGAAAAGCTTTCTACAGTGAGCTGTTCTTCCTTTTGACCTTCCTGACATATTTTAGTGCTTCAAGTTTAAATCATAACATAATTGGTGCAAGTAATGTTCTGCTTTACTGATTAATGCAAACCTCCATGACCTAAAACAATAAATTATTGCTGTCAACAGTAAGCATGCAATGTAGTGTATTGTATTGTATTGTATTGTATTGTAGTTCAGTAAAAGTGCTCCTTTCTATCGTTTTAATGAACCACCGGGTGGCGCTTCGATGGCAGCCTCGCCTACAGTCTGTCTGTCCTTTTCGTCTTTTTTTTGTTATTTTTAGTGTGTTTAAAAAGTATGTGTTAATGTTCTCTGGTTTGTTTTATGTGGGCGGGGGGGGGGGGGTGGGGGGGTGTCGGGGGAAACTTTCTTTCAATCTCTTACCTTGCCGGAGATGCGATTGTTTTCCGGATCGTATCTCCGGTCGCTCTGCGGCCTAACGTTGTGGAGCTGGAGGCCTTGCTCGGGACTGACTTTGAGCGTGGACTTTCCATCGGAGCCGATTACTTGCGTGGGATTGATGCTCCAACCGCGGCCTGCGGACTTTAACATCAAGGGCTCGCAGTCTCGAGTTGAGACCGACGTTGGGAAGCTCCATAAGTGGCATGACGTTCGACTAGCCCTGACCCGGGGTATATCGCCCGGCGAGGGGGAGCTGAGATTCCCCACCGATGCAGTAGCTTGATCGCCACGACGAGGTGGCCCGCCGCCGGCTACGGGAGTAAGATAGTCCCGTCAACGGAAAGTTAGAGGCCCCCGACCGTTGGAGGATAAAGAAGGGAGAGATTGAACTTTTTTTTGCCTTCCATCACAGTGCGGAATGTGGAGGAGTCACTGTGGTGGATGTTTATGTTAAAATGTATTTTGTGTGTTCTGTTGCTTTTTATTGGTATGACTGGTGGAAGATCTCAAGCAGTCCTTGGCCACAAGTCTGACTGTATCATTGCTTGGTTTCAGCTGCCTGTGTAACGTTTAACAAGGTCTTGGCATATGATCTGTTGGGAGAGGGCAGCTGTTCTACTTGTGGGCAGCACTGAGCATTCCACAATTCTGCTTGTAAATGGAGTGCATGTGCAGGAATGATAGGTTTTTGGAAGACCCTATCAGTTGGCCAAAAAGCCAAGATAGTTTTTTGAGACACAAGAGACTGCAGATGATGTACTTCAAGCAAAATAAAAGAACTGCTGGAAGAACACAACGGGTCAGGGGGCAGCTTTCCTCTGAGTGTTTGTATCCTCTGCTACGTCATACAGCAAGGATACAAGCCCTTTGACCCAACTAGCCCATGCTGCCCAAGATGCCCCATCAACATTCGTCCCACATGTGGGCCATATCCCTCTAAACCTTTTCTATGCAGATACGTGCCCAAATGGCTTTTAAATGTTGTATTATACCCACCTCATTTACTTCCGGATAAAAGATTCTGTGCAGACACCAAATCTATTCCACTCATGATCTTATATACCTCTAAAAGATCACCCCTCATCCTCCAGTGCTCCAAGAAATAATGTCCTAGCCTGCCCAATCTCTCCCGATATAGCTCAGCCGCACAAGTTCTGACAACAACTTCATAAATCCATTCTGCACTCTTTCCAGCTTGACAATATCCTTCTTATAGCAACCAAAACGGAACACAATACTTCAAATGCAGCCTCAACAACATAATTTACAACCAATACCCTGATTGATGAAGGCCAATGTACTGAAAGCTTTCTTGACCACTATATCTACATGTGACACAAGTTTGAAGGAACTATGTACCTGCATTCCCAGATGCCTCGGCTCTACGACACTCCCCAGCGCCTTGCCATTCACTGTGAAGGTCCTGCCCTGGTCTGACTTCCCAAAATGAAACACCTTGTACTTTAATGCTGGTAAATGGGATACGTGGAGATTGTTATTAGATGGGCAGCAGGGAGAGATGGTGGGGCGAAGGGACCAATTTATTGCCATACAACATTTATTTGCCAAAAATGTAAAGTCAACTTCTCCAATGAGCATGAATTAACCCATGTGTAAGTGTGAGTAAACTCAATGTTCTCAGAAATGCTGGAAAGCAATTGTTCTAAGTACTAATAGAAAACATGGGAAAATCCAGCAGGTTAGGTAGTATATGTGGAAAAGAAACCGTTAACGTTTCAGGTCAAAGACACTGCATGAGAACTGAGAAAAAGTAGAGATAGTTTTACGTTGCAGAGAGAGCGCATGGGAGAAATGTAAAGGGCAAAGGAAATATCTGTATGAATACATCTTTTCTATCCTCACAAGCTGTTGATGTAATAATCTTGTCGATAGATTAATGAATGATATCCGAAAACAAAGTGACATACCAAAGTTATGAAATTGAGTTTTTCAGTGCAGTAATCTTGGATCTATCCAATCAGTTTATCCTGTTTGAATGAATGAATGAATGAATGAATGAATGAATGAATGAATACGTTTATTGGCCAAGTATGTACACATACAAGGAATTTGCCTTGGTGCTCCGCTCGCAAGTAACAAATTAAAACATTAATAATAAAACATTACTGTTTAAACATGTGAATGATATAAAATACCAGAGCAAAATGAGGCTACAGACTTTTGGATATTGAGTAGAGCTACTACTCGTGGAAAAAGTTGTTTTTATGTCTGGCTGTGGCGGCTTTGACAGTCCGGAGTCGCCTTCCATTGGGAAGTGCTTCAAAGAGTTTGTGGCCAGGGTGAGAGGGATCAGAGATGATCTTACCCACTCGCTTCCTGGCCCTTGCAGTGTACAATTCTTCAATGGGGGGGAAGGTTGCAGCCAACAACCTTCTCATCTGATCAGACGATTCGCTGCAGCCTCCAGATGTCGTGCTTGGTGGCTGAGCCAAACTATACCACGCTGGAGAAGGTGAGGACAGACTCTATGATGGCCGTTTAGAATTGGACCATCATTGCCTGTGGCAGATTGTGTTTCCTCAGCTGCCGCAGGAAGTATATCCTTTTGTTGGGCTTTTTTTACTGTAGAGTCGATGGTAGCCCCCCCCATTTCAGGTCCTTGCAGATGATGGTTCCGAGGAGTCTTTTGACTCCACAGATGTGACTGTGGTGTTGTTGATGGTGAGTGGGGGGAGGGGAGGGGGATCTCTCCTAATGTCTACTATCAATTCCACTGGAGCATTGAGCTCCAGGTTGTTACGAAGGCACCAGGACGCAAGCTGTGTCACTTCCTGTCTGCAGGCAGATTCTTCCCCATCCTGGATCTGTCCAATCAGAGCTGTGTCATCCGCAAACTTGTGAAGCTTGACAGACGAATCTGTGGAGGTGCAGTTGTTGGTGTGGCGAGAGTAGAGGAGAGGGGAGAGTATGCAGCCTTGCGGTGCGTCTATGCTGAGGTTCTGCGGTTCTGAGATGTGCTTTCCCAGCCCCACATGCTGCTTCCTGTCTGTCAGGAAGCTGGTGATCCACCGACAGAGGAGTTAAAGCACAGTCAAGTTGGAGAGTTTGGAGTGTTTTAGCTCTGGCACAATGCTGTTGAATGCAGAGCTAAAATCAGCAAACAAAATCCTTGCATAGGTCCCCTGGCGGTCTAGGTGCTGGAGAATGAAGTGCAGGTCCAGGTTGACTGTGTCATCGACCGATCTATAGGCCCGGTATGCAAACTGCAGAGGGTCCATGATATTTTTCAGCTTGACCAGCACAAGTCTTTCAAGGGTCTTCATGACTACAGAGGTCACTGCCAACTGCGATAGGCCTGTAGTCAAAAAGACCAGTAATCCTTGTCATTTTGGGTACAGGGACAATTGTGGAAACTTTGAAGCAGGCAGGGACAGTAGATGTTTGCAGGGACTGGTTGAAAATGTCTGTGTAGACCGGTGCCAGTTGTTCGGCACAGAGCTTGAGGGTAGGGGGGGAAACATTGTCCGGTCTTGGAGATTATTTCATTCAGGCCTCTCCCACTCACTGTGCAACATAAAACTAACTTGTTTTCTCCTTTTCCCAATTCTCCAAAGAGTTTTCCACATTAAATTTTACCTTAATTTCTCTCCACAAATGCTGCGAGACCAGCTGATTGTTACCAATATTTTCTGTTTTATTTCAGATTTGTAGCTTCTGCAGCTTTATTGGTTTTCACTACAGATACTTTGGTTTCTAAAATGTCTACATTGTTAACAATTCTTTTGATGTCATAGAAACCAAAAACTATTTAATTGAATAAAGTAATATCGAAATTACAGGATGATTTCAGTCCTAAACCCTCCAAAATTGTAGAGAGCTACTCATTTGGAAGTCAGACAACACTGTCGTGAGAACATTGTCTCATTGAAAGACTCATCTCGGCACCACAATGTTGGTGACTTCTCAGAACACATGGTCTGTGACAAGCTAGTTTATGGTTTAGTTAATGAGAAAATGTCAGCAAAGGTACTAAGTGCTTGGAATCATACGTTTAATCGTACAAGAGAAATCACCATCTCCACAGAAATTGCATTGAGAAATTAGAGAGAATTTTGTCCAATTCAAGATACAAAAATATAATGGCAGGTCAGTCATAGTGTGATAGGGAAGGCTTGAATTACAAATCAGAATCTGAAGCATGCGAGTGCGATTTGCACAGATTGCTGCTGCGTAGCTAATGACGCCATTCAGAGTATTTCTGTCAATTTAAAATGGTAATATCTTTTAACTGTCAGAGAGAAAAACAATTATTTTCAGCATTATCTAAAGGCAATATGCCTTATCAAGTCAACTCCAGTCATGTGATTTCTTCACAGGAAGATGTTTGCCTGGCATGAGACGAAGTCACATAGCACCGCAGGCAGTGTAAAGAATGGAACAGGGTCAAGACATTTGCACCATTAGAGGCAACAGCAGAGATCAGCAAGTAACAAACTCCTGGGGGGACTCGTAGGGTCAAACATGGGTGGGGAGAAATGAATTGCAAACGTTTCGGGTCCAGACCCCGTATATTTTTCACCTAGTTAGTCCATTCACATGCATATGCTCAACTGAATGCTGATCAAAAGTCAGAAGTAGTTGGCAATGAAGACACAGATCAATGTGCATTAGTGTACAGAACTATCTGTAAGTGCTTGGAACTATCTGTACACTATTCGTTTACAGAAATCATCTCCAAATATCTCCAAATGTAGCATGAACAAGATATTACAGCAGATAGGTCACTGTCTGCATAATCAAGGGTATGTACTTATAATCACAAATACCAAAGAGAAAATCTTCAACATGAAGAGTATTCAGATGGTTACATAAATAATGTGAAGCTGAAAGAAGCAGGCAAGCATTGTATTTAATGTAGTTTAATCTGGTGCTAAAAGTAAAGTGTATGGATTGGAATCACTCATCCAAAAGGTGGGCGCAAGTGTCAAGGCAAGGAAACTTGAAAATATTGCCGAATTCGGGATCAGTCCTTGATGGTAGAAGGCTATGCTAGATTGTTGCCAGTTATACATCAATGATTTGGATGAAGGGATTCAAAGTAACATTAGCAAATTTGCAGATGACACCAAGCTGGGTGGCAGTGTGAACTGTGAGGAGGATGCTATGAGAATGCAGGGTGACTTGGACAGGTTGGGGGAGTGGGCAGATGCATGGCAGATGAAGTTTAGTGCGGATAAATGTGAGGTTATCCACTTTGGTAGCAAAAACAGGAAGGCAGATTACTATCTAAATGGCGTCAAGTTGGGAAAAGGAGAAGTACAACAGGATCTGGGGGTCTTTGTACATCAGTCTCTGAAAGTAAGCATGCAGGTACAGCAGGCAGTGAAGCAAGCGAATGGCAGGTTGGCCTTTATAACAAGAGGAATCGAATATAGGAGCAAAGAGGTCCTTCTGCAGTTGGACAGTGCCCTAGTGAGACCACACCTGTAGTATTGTGTGCAGTTTTGGTCCCCTAATTTGAGGAAGGATATTCGTGCTGTTGAGGGAGTTTTACAAGGTTTACAAGGTTAATTCCCGGGAAGGCGGGACTGTCATATGCTGAGAGAATAACCATATAACCATATAACAATTACAGCACGGAAACAGGCTATCTCGACCCTTCTAGTCCGTGCCGAACACGTATTCTCCCCTAGTCCCATATACCTGCGCTCAGACCATAACCCTCCATTCCTTTCCCGTCCATATAACTATCCAATTAATTTTTAAATGATAAAAACGAACCTGCCTCCACCACCTTCCCTGGAAGCTCATTCCACACAGCCACCACTCTCTGAGTAAAGAAGTTCCCCCTCATGTTACCCCTAAACTTCTGTCCCTTAATTCTCAAGTCATGTCCCCTTGTTTGAATCTTCCCTACTCTCAGTGGGAAAAGCTTATCCACGTCAACTCTGTCTATCCCTCTCATCATTTTAAAGACCTCTATCAAGTCCCCCCTTAACCTTCTGCGCTCCAAAGAATAAAGCCCTAACTTGTTCAACCTTTCTCTGTAACTTAGTTGCTGAAACCCAGGCAGCATTCTAGTAAATCTCCTCTGTACTCTCTCTATTTTGTTGACATCCTTCCTATAATTAGGCGACCAAAATTGTACCCCATACTCCAGAATTGGCCTCACCAATGCCTTGTACAATTTTAACATTACATCCCAACTTCTATACTCAATGCTCTGATTTATAAAGGCCAGCACACCAAAAGCTTTCTTTACCACCCTATCTACATGAGATTCCACTTTCAGGGAACTGTGCACAGTTATTCCCAGATCCCTCTGTTCACCTGCATTCTTCAATTCCCTACCATTTACCATGTACGTCCTATTTTGATTTGTCCTGCCAAGATGTAGCACCTCACACTTATTAACATTAAACGCCATCTGCCATCTTTCAGTCCACTCTTCCAACTGGCATAAATCTCTCTGTAGACTTTGAAAATCTACTTCATTATCCACAACCCCACCTATCTTAGTATCATCTGCATACTTACTAATCCAATTTACCACACCATCATCCAGATCATTGATGTACATGACAAACAACAGTGGACCCAACACAGATCCCTGTGGCACCCCACTAGTCACTGGCCTCCAACCTGACAAACAACCATCCACCATGGAGCAGCTGGGCTTGTACACTCCAGAATGGAGCAGCTGGGCTTGTACACTCTGGAGTTTAGAAGGATGAGAGGATATCTCATTGAAACATATAAGATTGTTAAGGGCTTGGACACACTAGAGGCACGAAACATGTTCCCGATGTTGGGGGAGTCCAGAACCAGGGGCCACAGTTTAAGAATAAGGAGTAAGCCATTTAGAACTGAGACGAGGAAACACTTTTTCTCACAGAGAGTTGTGAGTCTGTGGAATTCTCTGCCTCAGAGGGTTGTGGAGGCAGGTTCTCTGGACGCTTTCAAGAGAGAGCTAGATAGGGCTCTTAAAAATAGCGGAGTCTGGGGATATGGCTCGAAGGGCCAAATGGCCTGCTCCTGCACCTATTGTCTATTGAAGTTAAGGCAAAAATGGAATTGGCAAGGAACATAAAACAGCATGTGGCTTATGTAAGAATGTTGGCAGTGAGCCTTTGTTAGTTAAATATGATAGAACATTTAAGTTTATGTGATGTGCTTCAAATTACTGATGGGTAGTTATACGAGTGATATAATGAACAGTGGTGTGAAAATCCAATGGTGTTTGCATCACATGTGTTGATGAAGAATGGGAGAAACCAGACACCAACTAAGGAAATCATTAAGAAATGCCTTTGAATAAAAAACAAGGTTTCATTCATTCATCTTTGGTGGATCATTTATCTCGGTACAGACCAGAAACTTTTATTAGGAACTTTTGCTCCTAAGTGGACAGTTCTGTCAAAAGCTGCTCATAGAATATGCAAATTGGATGGAAACATGCTCATGCAGTATATCTTATTATTTCTCTAATCTCAATTTGATTCTTAAGTTAGATATAATGGTTTGAAACAAAATGCTGTTGTGGATGCATTGTCAAGTTATATTTGAACTTGGATATGGGGAGTAGAAACATGACGTGCATTGAAAATAGTAGAAGATGATGTTCCAGCAAGATTAATAACAAGATTAATGAAAAGGCAACAAGAGATTTTGTCTGATGAATAAACTCCAAAACGATGTACTGAATTGGACAAATGGCCAGATGAATTTATGAGGAAGTACAATAACTAACAGTATTCATTTTGACAGAACAGGGTTATATATAACATAATATATAAGTTATATATAAGTCATTAGATCTAAAAACATATGCAATTTTTAAGGGATTGGACAGGCTAGATGCAAAAAAAATGTTCTTGATGTTGGGGGAGTCAAGAACCAAGGATCACAGTTTACGAATAAGGGTTAGGCCATTTAGGACTGAGATGAAGAAAAACGTTTTCACCCAGAGAGTTGTGAATCTGTGGAATTCTCTGCCACAGAAGGTAGTTGAGGCCAGTTCATTGGCTATATTTAAGAGGGAGTTAGATGTGGTCCTTGTGGCTAAAGGGATCAGGGGGTATGGAGAGAAGGCAGGTACAGGATACTGAGTTGGATGATCAGCCATGATCATATTGAATGGCGGTGCAGGCTCGAAGGGCTGAATGGCACACTCCTGCACATATTTTCTATGTTTCTATTCCTTCTCTCCAGAGATGCTGCCGGTCTCGCTGAGTTACTCCAGCATTTTGTGTCTACCTTCGATTTAAACCAGCATCTGCAGCTCTTTCCTACACATTCATTTGAATTGATGGACTCACTGAATCATCACTGACTTCACCATATCAACTAGGATGAAAATGGAGAGTGGAGAGATTAGTGGCATTTGTCAAAGAAGCGCCAAAGAGGGGGTGCATAATTTTAAACAAAATAAATTGATTAGCAAATGTCTCGTCAGGCTGCAGAAAGACAGTATATTCCACAACAGGTTGTGTTCATGGAGGAGGCCACTCTCTTACTGCTGCCTAAAGTTATCCCTTTATTTGCCTGAATTCCTGATTTTTGTTTTTGGAGCCTGACTTTTCTCTTGTCTGGACACAATGTGCGAGCTCAATGACAGGCTTCCCCATGCACTTTGCTCTTCGTTCACTTTTGTATTTTGGCTTCCTTTTACAGCCTAGTCATGATATAAAGCCCTGCAGAAGAACTCCTAATAAACAGTCACCTGAAATGTGCTTATGCCTTCGCAGATTCTCATACCCTAGATTTGCCTTTTAGACACCTCCCTGACCCTCTCCATAAAATTGTTAGGATCTTTGCAAGGCTATTTAATGCACTGAATATGCATCAACTCCCTGCAGAGAAATGGTCGAAAAGTAATTGCTCTTGTCTGCCTCCCTGTTCTGAGCTCAGTAAACTATTTTCCTTCCGATGCCTATTCACTTCCATTTTGCAACGTAATTGATTTTGTTTCCATCACCCTTAAAGGCCTGTCCCACTTTCACAACCTAATTCACGACCTCTGCCGAGTTTGCCCTTGATTCATACTCGCAGCATGGTCGTCGCGAGGTCGTAGGTAGGTCGTAGGTAGGTTGTGATGCTAGTCATAGGGACTCGTGGCATCAAGTAGGTCGGGGCATTTTTCTAGCTTGATGAAAAATGTCCACGATTAAAAAAGGTCGTGAATTAGGTCGTGAAAGTGGGACAGGCCCTTTACTGTTAATGAGTTACAAATCATGGCCACTCTCTGCAAAAAAAATATTTCACACCCATTATTTTAAATCTGTATTGCCTGATCCTCAAACCATCTACAAATGGGCAATACTATATTTCTACCTTAACTAAACACATTAGTGTTCTAACCTTCTCAGTCTGCTTTCCTCCAATCTCCTCAGATTCTGCACTGAAATCTCTTATCTTAATTCTTTATCCTTGGAACCTTTTACCTGGATTACAGTGTGACCATATTCACAGGACCCACCCCATTCACAGAAGCAGTACATATTCCTCAATCATGCCCAGTTCTCTTCTAGGCCATCAAACATTGAACTGGCTTGAATGCAGCTACTTTTATCGGTCCATCCGTTTAATAGTTGACCAGGTGCCAAAATTATTCTGGCCAAAATAATTTTGAGACCTGAATAATACCGAATGGAAATGTTAAGATAGGTCAAGTATTGTTCATTTAGTGTGGCTTTGTTTCTGCGTTTAACCATTTTCAAGTCCATGCTGCTGTTTAATAAGTTAACAATGTGACATAGAAGAACATAAACCAAGTGCACCCCTTCGTCAGTTGGGTCCCACAGCACTCTTTTAAATAAGTCAGGCATGACTTGGTTTTAAAATTTCTGCTGGCTACCTTTAATTAATCCTCATCTCTCTCGCTGAAGTATTGTGTCTTCTCAAGGGGTACTCAGCACCAGCAGTGGGCTAACTGCCCTATAGTTAATTGGTTTGCCTCTGTCTGCTCTTTTCAGTAGATGTTATATTGGCAATGTTTCACCCCCCTGACGCACACAGTGAGCATTGCCATGTACACACATAATTAAATATTAGGATAAAGGGAATATTTCAATAGAAGTAGGTGAAACAAAATTCAAATGGAATTTCAGAGCCTCGATACGGCTGTCAAAGATACAGTGCTCTCCATAATGTTTGGGACAAAGACCCATCATTTATTTATTTGCCTCTGTACTCCACAATTTGAGATTTGTAATAGAAAAAATCACATATGGTTAAAGTGCACATTGTCAGATTTTATTAAAGTGTATATTTATACATTTTGGTTTCACCATGCAGAAATTACAGCTGTGTTTATACATAGTCCCCCCCCCTCATTTCAGGGTACCATAATGTTTGGGACACAGCTTCACAGGTATTTGTAATTGATCAGGTATGTTCAATTGCCTCCTTAATGCAGGCATAAGAGAGCTCTCAGCACCTAGTCTTTCCTCCAGTCTTTCCATCACCTTTGGAAACTTTTATTGCTGTTTATCAACGAAGACTAAAGTTGTGCCAATGAAAGTCATATAAGCCATTATGAGTTTGAGAAACAAGAATAAAACTGTTAAAGACATCAGCCAAACCTCAGGCTCAGCTGTTTAGAACATCATTAAGAAGAAAGAGAGAACTGGTGAGCTTACAAATCGCAAAGGAACTGGCAGGCCAAGGAAGACCTCCACAGTTGATGACAGAAGAATTCTCTCTATAATATAGAAAAATCCCCAAACACCTGTCCAACAGATCAGAAAAACTCTACAGGAGTCAGGTGTGGATTTGTCAATGACCACTGTCCGCAGAAGAGTTCAAGAACAGAAATACAGAAACTACACTGCAAGATGCAAACCACTGGTTAACCGTAAAAATAGGATGGCCAGGTTAGAGTTTGCCAAGAAGTACTTAAAAGAGCAACCAAAGTTCTGGAAAAAAGGTCTTGTGGACAGATGAGACGAATATTAACTGAAATCAGAGTGATGGCAAGAGCAAAGTATGGAGGAGGGAAGGAACTGCCCAAGATCCAAAGTGTACCACCTCATCTGTGAAACTCGGTGGTGGGGGTGTTATGGCCTGGGCATGTATGGCTGCTGAAATTACTGGCTCATTTATCTTCATTGATGATATAACTGCTGATGGTAGTAGCATAATAATTCTGAAGAGTATAGACACATCCTATCTGCCAGGCACGTGCCGTGGGTAATTAATCAGGGCAGGCAGTCAGTCGGCTTTTAAAAAAAACATGCGCAGATTGTTCTCCTCGCCGGTAGGCAGTCAGTCGACTTTTATAAAGTAATTTGTCTTCAAAAGTCTTATCTCTTAATAAAGTATTTAAAAACATACACCGTATTTTCCAGCAATGAAGACGCTATTTTTTACCCAAAAATAAGGCACGAAAATTTACCTGCGTCTTAGAGGCCGAAGGTTAGGTTGTTAGCCAAGAAAGATAGGCTTGTTGCTGTACTGAGAGATAGCCAAGTTTATCCCTCATTGCTGGCAGCTGATGGGAAGTGGCTGTAAAGTGGGAAGCGGCTGTAAAAGGACAGCGCCGCTGGGGGGGGGAGTTCCTTTCACAGCATATGGGGAGTCTGGCCTGGGTCAGCATGGGCAGGAGCATTGAGAAGGAGGGGGCCGGGGATCATGCCAGCAACTCACTCACCGCTGCCGCGGCGCTCCGAGCGCGGAGCCACCGCATTGTGGCCGGGGAGGGATGTAGCTCAGGTGGCTACGAGTTCCTTAAATCCTGACTGCCGCCAGGAGCAGGACATGGCCTCACTTGCTGCACTGGGTGACACTGCATGGCATTCACTGCCTGGTCTTTCAATATAGACCAGGCAGTGAGGGGACCAGCTCAAGAGCAAAGATCTTAGAGCTCAGCGGGTGATGGATAACAGGATATTGGGCGGTGGAGCTTACTGCTGTGTCAACGCGAGTAACCTCAATTGGTCCCTTGATCGCGCTCTTAGGTCGGCATAATTCTCCCGTGCCTTTCATGGTGGGCACGTGCCTGCTATCTGTTCAAGTTCAAACAAATGCCTCAAAATTCATTGGCCGGCGGTTCATTCTACAGCAAGACAATGATCCCATACAAGGTACACAAAATTGCTGGGGAAACTCAGCGGGTGCAGCAGCATCTATGGAGCGAAGGAAATAGGTGACGTTTCGGGCCGAAACCCTTCTTCAGACTGATGGGGGGTGGGGAAAGAAAGAAGGAAAAAGGGGGGAGGAGGAGGAGCCCGAGGGCGGGCGGATGGGAGGGTGAGAGGAGACAGCTAGAGGGTGAAGGAAGGGGAGGAGACAGCACAGGCTAGCCAAATTGGGGGAATTCAATGTTGATGCCATAAGGCCGCAAGGACCCCAGACGGAATATGAGGTGCTGTTCCTCCAATTTCCGCTGTTGCTCACTCTGGCAATGGAGGAGACCCAGGACAGAGAGGTCGGATTGGGAATGGGAGGGGGAGTTGAAGTGCTGAGCCACCGGGAGGTCAGGTAGGTTATTGCGGACTGAGCGGAGGTGTTCGGCGAAACGGTCGCCCAACCTACGCTTGGTCTCACCGATGTAAATCAGCTGGCATCTAGAGCAGCGGATGCAGTAGATGAGGTTCGAGGAGATACAGGTGAACCTTTGTCGCACCTGGAACGACTGCTTGGGACCTTGAATGGAGTCGAGGGGGGAGGTGAAGGGACAGGTGTTGCATTTCTTGCGGTTGCAACGGAAAGTGCCCGGGGAGGGGGGGGTGCGGGAGGGAAGGGAAGAATTGACGAGGGAGTTGCGGAGGGAGCGGTCTTTGCGGAAGGCAGACATGGGGGGAGATGGGAACATGTGGCGAGTGGTGGGGTCACGTTGGAGGTGGCGGAAATGGCGGAGGATTATGTGTTGTATTTGCCGGCTGGTGGCGTGAAAGGTGAGGACCAGAGGGACTCTGCCCTTGTTGCGTGTGCGGGGATGGGGAGAGAGAGCAGTGTTACGGGGTATGGATGAGACCCTGGTGTGAGCCTCATCTATGGTGGCGGAGGGGAATCCCCGTTCCCTGAAGAACGAGGACATTTCCGATGCCCTGGTATGAAATGTCTCATCCTGGGAACAGATGCGGCATAGGCGGAGGAATTGGGAGTAGGGGATCGAGTCTTTACAGGGGGCAGGGTGGGAAGACGTGTAGTCCAGATAGCCATGTGAGTCAGTGGGTTTGTAATGTATGTCGGTCAGGAGTCTGTCCCCTGCGATGGAGATGGTGAGGTCAAGGAATGGTAGGGAAGTGTCGGAAATCGTCCAGGTGTATTGGAGTGCCGGATGGAAGTTGGTGGTGAAGTGGATGAAGTCAGTCAGTTGTGTGTGGGTGCAGGAGGTGGCACCAAAGCAGTCGTCAATGTATCCCATACATACTGCTAAAGCAACAAAGGAGTTTTTCAAAGCTTAAAAAATGGTCAATTCTTGAGTGGCCAAGTCAATCACCCGATCTGAACACAATTGAGCATGCTGAAGAGAAAGCTGAAGGGGACTACCCCCCGACACAAGCATAAGCTAAAGATGGCTGCAATACAGGCCTGGCAGCGCATCACCAGAGAAAACATTGGTGATAATTTTCCAAAACTCCCTGGAGGCAGGAACGGTCCCAGTGGATTGGAAAATGGCCAATGTAACACCTATATTTAAAAAAGGAAGTAAACAGAAGGCGGGTAACTATAGACCGGTTAGTCTAACATCGGTGGTGGGTAAAATGTTAGAGACAATTATTAAAGAAACACTAACGGGGCACTTGGATAAACATGACTTCATCGGACAGAACCAGCATGGTTTTGTGAAGGGGAAGTCCTGTTTAACGAATCTGCTCGAATTCTTTGAGGAAGTAACAACCCGGGTGGATAAAGGGGAACCGGTGGATGTGGTATACTTGGACTTCCAAAAGGCTTTTGACAAGGTGCCACATAAGAGACTATTGCTAAAAATAAAAAATTATGGGATTGGGGGTAATATATTAGCATGGGTAGAGGATTGGCTAACAAATAGGAAGCAGAGAGTGGGGATAAATGGTTCATACTCGGGATGGCAACCGGTAACTAGCGGGGTTCCGCAAGGGTCGGTGCTGGGACCCCAGTTGTTCACAATTTATATAAATGATTTGGAGGAGGGAACCAAGTGTAATATATCAAAATTTGCGGACGATACAAAAATGGGAGGAAAAGTAGGGGATGAGGAGGATAGGAAGAGTCTGCAAAAGGATATAGATAAGCTAGGTGAGTGGGCAACAACTTGGCAGATGAAATTTAATACTAATAAATGTGAAGTCATTCACTTTGGGAAAAAAAATGATAGGGCAAGTTCTTTTCTAAATGAGGAGGAGCTGCGTTGTAATGCAACGCAAAGGGATCTAGGGGTATTAGTACATGAATCACTAAAAGTTAGTATGCAGGTGTAGCAAGCAATCAGGAAGGCCAATGGAGTTTTGGCCTTTATTGCTAGGGGGATTGAGTATAAAAACACGGAGGTCTTGCTGCAGCTGTACACAGTATTAGTGAGACCACATTTGGAATACTGTGTACAGTTCTGGGGTCCATACTTAAGAAAGGATGTACTAGCCCTGGAGGCAGTGCAGCGAAGGTTTACAAGATTAATTCCTGCAATGAGGGGATTGACATATGAGGAAAGGTTAAGTAGGCTGGAACTCTACTCTTTGGAGTTTAGAAGAATGAGAGGCGATCTCATTGAAACATATAAGATCGTGAGGGGCCTTGATCGGGTGGATGCACCGAGGATGTTCCCAATGATCGGGGAAACTAGAACTAGGGGACATAGTTGCAGAATAAGGGGGGGCTCTTTTAAAACTGAGATGAGGAAGAACTTCTTCACCCAGAGGGTGGTTAATTTATGGAATTCACTGCCCCAGGGAGCAGTGGAAGCAGAAACGTTAAATATATTTAAGTCTAAAATAGATGGTTTTTTAGCTGCCAAGGGGATAAGGGGCTACGGGGAAAGGGCAGGGATATGGACCTAGGTATGGTTAGTATAGTAAGACCTGAGTGATCTCCTGGACAAGTGTCGATCGCCTGGATTGGGGTCGGAGAGGAATTTCCCGGATTTTTTTCCCGAATTGGACCTGGGTTTTTATCCGGTTTTTTGCCTCCCCCAGGAGATCACGAGGTTCTTGGGGTGGAGAGGGGTGATAGCGGTATAAAGGGGAGGGTAGTGTCTTGTGTTCTGTGTCTTGTGTCTACTGTTTGTGGGTAAGTGTGTCTGTTTAGTGTTCAGCCATGAGCGAATGGCGGTGCGGGCTCGACGGACCTGGTGGTCTACTCTCGCACCTACTTTCTATGTCTCTATGTTTCTATAACACCCAGCAACTGGTGATGCCAAGAATCGCAGATTTCAAGCAGTCATTCCATGCAAAGGATAAGCAACAATATATTAAACATGACTACTTTCATTTACATGTCATTGCTGTGTCCCAAACATTATGGTGTCCTGAATTGGGGGGACTATGTATAAACACTGCTGTAATATCTACATGGTGAAACCAAAATGTATAAAAATGGCCTTTATTAAAAAAAAAATTTTTAATTACTAATCTCAAATTGTGGAGTACAGAGGCAAATAAATAAATGATGGGTCTTGGTCCCAAACATTATGGAGGGCACTGTATGAACAATCAGATTGTGCAAGTTGTCAAGATCAGAGAAGCACAGAGAGACGTGGAGCTAGAGATTACAGAGGGAAGTAGGGGAGAGACAATGCAGTCTCGTAGAAAAAAATCTACAGTTTTCTTAAGTTATAGGTGCAGAATTAGGCCATTCAGCCCATCAAGTCAACTCCACCATTCAATCAAACCTAATCTATCTTTCCCTCTCAACCCCATTCTGCTGCCTTCGCCCCATAACCCCTGATACCCGTACTAATCTCTTGGCAAATCTTAGTAAATGTCCTTTTCTGGTGCCATCATGGCCTTCCTGCAAAATGATAATTAAATTGTACAGGTGGAATCTTTGCATGGTCAAACCTTGATTGGACTTTGTTCATCTTCCTACTATTTGTTTCTCTCCAGGGAAAACGAGGTAGACGTGGCCTCTCTGGGAAACCAGGCCCCCCTGGACCGCCTGTAAGTTAATTTATTTTTCTGTAATGAATGTTCGTTGTGCTTTGATTAGACCCAGGACTCAAGTTTGAAACTACAACAGGCTGAAAGGATGGAAAATGTGAGGGTACTTAACAACAGAAACAATAACAAAATGCACTATTGTAGTATCTTAGCAAATTGAAAATACTCTAAGATACCTAATATGATATTAAGTGAAGCCAGTGATGGGCACAGAATAGAACTGATAAGGATTTATTTTTTTTGTCAAGAAAATTCATATTTATGAAATAATAAGAGGAATAATAAAAGGTGAAGATAACCATATAACCATATAACAATTACAGCACGGAAACAGGCCATCTCGACCCTTCTAGTCCGTGCCGAACACGTATTCTCCCCTAGTCCCATATACCTGCGCTCAGACCATAACCCTCCATTCCTTTCCCGTCCATATAACTATCCAATTTATTTTTAAATGATAAAAACGAACCTGCCTCCACCACCTTCACTGTAAGCTCATTCCACACAGCCACCACTCTCTGAGTAAAGAAGTATGTATGAGAAGGGGTTTTTCTGCAATAATGGAATAATTAAAATGAAAGTTACTGCAGAGGTTACTGTATTAGAGTCAAGGGATATGGGGAGAAGGCAGGCACGGGTTATTGACAGGGGACGATCAGCCATGATCACAATGAATGGTGGTGCTGGCTCGAAGGGCCGAATAATAATAATAATAAATTTTATTTAATGGGCGCCTTTCAGACATCTCAAGGACACCTTACATATTAATCGGAATATAAACATATAATCGGAATAGAACAAGTAAAAAAGACATCACAGAGACACAAATTAAAAACAGAATTCAATCCAAAAAACAGAAAATCAAAAACACAGTGTGAAGAGAGAGCAGCGGCAGCCAAAGCGCGCCAGCGTCCACTCTCTCTTCACGGCAGCCATCTTGGGCACAGACCTACAGGACTACAATTAGCCAAAAAAATCATCCCCCCACAGTGGATAGCACTGTGGAGGAAAGCACAATGTCCAGTCCCCACCCCATGTCACCCCAAAGTCAGGCCTATTGAGGCCACCGCAATTGCCTCTACGGAGGCCCGATGTCCCTGGCCGTTCTCACCGGGTGGTCTTGCCCCGGCGTCGGGAGAGTCCTTTCGGCGGCTGGGCCACCTGGAATGGCCGCTTCCAGGTTGGAGCCCGCGGCTGCCGAAGCCGACAAGGCCGCGCCGGTTTGGAGCTCCCAGGCTCCCGATGATAAAGTCGGCGCTGACTCTCCGCACTGCCGCCTCTCCGCACTGCCGCCTCTCCGCACGCCGCCTCTCCGCTCCGCAGACCCGCAGCCCGGAGATGTTGCTCTCGGCGGTCCAGCTCGCCAGAGCTCCAGCGCGTCGCTCCAGCGCGGCGACCCAGGCAAGGCACGCCCGCTCCGCTCCAGCGCTCCAACGCTGTGCCGCCGCCGAGGCCGAGGTGCTGGGCGGTCCCCGCCAGGAAACGGCGCTCCAAGCCCGCAGGTAGGCCACGAGGACGGGTCGACGGGCAGCCCGGAGAAAAGGCTGCCACACCGACCAGGTAGGGACCTAGAAATAAAGTTACACCTACCCCCCCACATTAAAAGACCATATCCCCAACAAAAAAAAAACAGGACTCACTAAAAACTATTAAAAAAAACGAATTTAAAGCGGACGGCTGCTGGCTAGCAGCCGTTCACCAAGATGGCTCCTCCTCCTCCTCCTGGCCGAATGGCCTCCTCCTGCACCTATTTTCTATATTTCTATGTTTCTATGACAGAATTAGAGTACCGCAGATATTTCCGGGAATTATGGGGCTGGAGCAGGTGACAGCAACAAAGACAGACAAGATGGGAGAATTGAAAATAAAGAAGAGGAATTTTAACACCATGTAGCTCTGCACCATGTAGGGCAATGGATGACCTGGACTTTGTGCAGAATCTGGATAATATCAAGTTTACAGTTTGGAGAGACACTTTGATTGTTCTGTAATAGTCAGATCCAGGGATTTCAAATGCATGGAGTAGACTGAGAGCAGGTGATCTGCTGGAGCAAGGAAAAAACACAATACTTTAGATTAGATTAGATTAGATTCCTTTATTGTCATTCAGACTTTGACAATGACGTAGCATGTTTCATGTGATAATTATCCTAATATAATTCACAAAGGAGGGAAAAGAACAACAGCAGCTAAGTTAAGGGCCTGTCCCACTTGCATGACCTTTTAGGCGACTTCAGGAGACTGTGCAGTCGCCACATGTTCGTGGGTAGTTGCCGGGGAGTCGCCTTCATGATCATGAGGAGTTCCCGCATTCTGGGAACTAGTAGCGGCCTCATTATGGTCGCCGTGAATTTTTCAACAAGACGCCATGGAGAGTAGCAAGAATTCTCGAGCCGTGGGTGGGTCGCCAGGAGGTCCTAATGGGTTGCCAGGAGGTTGGAGGTTCTCGTAGGTTGAAGCCGGTGCTGTCCGGTGAATTCCATTGGCTCATTGGTTAAAAAAAAGGTAAGCAGTAGTTTTCAGAACCAAGGATAACTGACCGGTAATGTTAATGTCCGTCGAGCTTCACAGCTGTGTATCTCTGGCTTCTTAAAAGTTGTCTCCACTCTTTCTACCGCCCCCCCCCCCCCCTCCCTCTTTTAAAGGACTTACTGTACACTGTGCTAGCCGTCTTAATTACAGCACCAACCTTCCTGTTCATCGTGTTTTGTGTCTGTTTCACATTGGCTTTCCACTGTGTGAATTTTTTAGACGGCACTCCCCCCACTTGCCCTGTCCCCCGCCTGCATAATGGGCTGGTGAAAGAAGCGATGTGTGTGCATGTGTTCCAGTCTGACAGTTGCCGTTCCAGTTGCCGGTTTTTCAGGCGACTGCCGGCAACTTGACAGGCGCTGGCAATCCGCTGAAAAATCGCTTAAGTGGGGCAGGCCCATTACGAAAGGCAGCCAAGTTTCCCTTTAGGGTTCTGATGAAGGATCCCAGCCCTGAAGTATTGACTATTTCTCTTTCCACAGATACTGCTTAACCTGACTTTTTCAAGCATTTTCTGATTTTATTTAACATTTCCCATTAGATATGGAAAACTTGTATAATTTGGGACTGTTGGCAACACTAGTTTAGGATGTCTGACTCAACACTAGTTTAGGATGTCTCTCTTCTGGCTCGGCGAACAATCCTCCTCAGATGGACGGAACCTACCCCGCCCACTCATACTCAATGGCTGACAGATATTATGTCCTGCCTAACGCTCGAGAAAATCAGGTGCTCACTTCAACATTCAAATGGAAGGTTTCACAAAGCGTGGGGACCTTTTTTAAATGCATTCCAGACTTGATATATGCTTGATCATCAAGCACAGTTAACAGTTTAACAGTCTACCCATTCATTTATCGTGGATTATTGTTGTGACAGGCTGATATTTGCATATGCTACTGGCAGTGACTGAGGAGGGATTATTTTTGGTATCTCATTTTTCTTTTATTGTTGTTGTCTTGTTATATGTTAGCATAAGTTGTTTTTTATTTATTATTTTCGTACACTCTGTCTGTAACAAATAGACAACTTTGCACTTTGTTTTGTCCTGAAAACTAAATAAAAAAGATTTTGACTAGTTTGGGATGTCCTGAAGCTCACAGAAAGGAGAAGAGGGAGGCTGCTTGGGAATACGTTAAGATGGTCAAATCCAGAGGCATTTTTCAAGAGCAGAAGTGCTAAGCTAAGGATAGTGTTGGCTGATGTCATGGACACTGAAATATGCAGCTTAGCGATGATATAGAATATAGGTCCAAAATTCAGCTCAGGATCAGTTGTGAACCTAAGCTTACGAAGAGCCAGAGGTAGACACAACATCCTGGAGTGACTCAGCAGGTCAGGCAGCATCTCAAGAGAAAATAGAGAAAAATCCATTGTCTCTATAGGTGCTGCCTGACCTGCTGAGTTACTTCAGCATTGTGTGCCTATCTTTGGTATAAACCGGCATCTGTGGTTCCTTTTTATTACATTGTGAAGAGCTTGGTTTGTTTTCAGTTTCTTGCCAGGAAAAATAATGAGTTCAGTTACTGGGAATACAGTTTGTGATGGGAATTGAAGATGGATTTAGAAGTCCTAATATTGGAGAAAATGTTACTTAGACATTTACTCAGTCATTTAATCTGATAATATATATAAAGTTTAGGAATCAAAAGAAGTGTTGTTAGGATAGTGCTGGGTAATGTCTGCATAATTGGAGAAACTAACCCTGCATTTTCAGATGATGATAATGATGCTGTATGCATGTAGATGCAAAATAAAATGGACCAGGGACAATCAGAGGTGACCAGAATAGGAAGAAAAGGTGTTGCAGGCATTTCTCTGGCAATGCTTGATTGAGTAAGCATGATGAGTTGACTCTGTTGGACAGTGAATGTTTTGGAGAAGGAAGTTATCTCGAGGAGGAGGAGCCATCTTGGGGAACGGCTGCTAACCAGCAGCCGTCCGTTTAATTCACTTTTTTTTTTGTAGTTTTAGTGAGTCCTGTGCTTTGTTTGTGGGAGAGATAGACTTTTTAATGTGGGGGGTAGGGGGTAACAATATTTCTAGGTCCCTACCTGGTCGGTGAGGCAGCTTTTTCTCCGGGCTGCCCCGTCGTCCCGTCCTCATGGCCTACCAGCGGGCGTGGAGCGCCGTTTCCTGGCGGGGACCGCCCAGCACCTCGGCATCGGTGGCGGCACAGTGCTGGAGCGCTATCGAGGAGCGGAGCGGGCGATGCCTTGCCTGGGTCGCCGCGCTGGAGCTCCGGTGAGCTGTGACTGCCAAGTTCAACACCTCCGGGCTGCGGGTCTGTGGAGCGGAGCAGGCGGCGCCGACTTCAACATCGGGAGCCTGGGAGCTCCAAACCGGCGCGGCCTTGTCGGCTTCGGAAGCCGCGGTCTCCGGTAAGGAAGCGGCCGTTCCAGGTGGCCCAGCCGCTGAGATGACTCTCCCAACGCCGGGGCAACAGCACCCGGCCAGAACGGCCAGGAACATCGGGCCTCCGTAGAGGCAATAGCGGAGGCCTCAATAGGCCTGACTTTGGGAGAACTGGGGATGGGGACTGGTGGTGGGTGTATGGAACAAGGTACATAAAGGGTGGTGGGTGTATGGAACAAGGTACTAGAAGAGGTAGTTGGGGCTGGGACTATCCCATCGTTTAAGAAACAGACAGGAACATGGATAGGACAGGTTTGGAGGAATATGGACCAAGTGCAGGCAGGTTGGACTAGTGTAGCCTAGATATTGTTGGCCGGTGTCGGTGAGTTGGGCCGAAGAGCCTGTTTCCACACTGTATCATTCTATCCATATCCATCTCTATAATTGTAAAACTCTGATCTTGGATGTGAGTGTGTGTGTGTATAATCATATCTTCGTGAAAAAACAACGCGCTTACGGTAAAATTTTTACATATTCCGGTAGAGATTTATCCCGTGGACTCTGAAATCGTCTTATCTGAAAAATTCATGCATTATTTCTCATGTTATTAATCAAAATGTTCACAAGTCTGAAGAAGCTTGGAAAAAAAACGGCTGGCTTTGGCTGATGATGTCACAATGGATCTGCCTGCCTGCCGTTTTTGCTCACATTGCGAGTGACTAGAGCTCTCGGGTCTGTCTCTGGTCGGGTCCATCTTCGGTTGGGTCCCTCTTCCCTCTTCCCCCCCCCCCCCCCCTCCCCCTCCTCCTCTCTCCCCTCCTCCTCTCCCCCTCTTCCCCCTCTTCCCCCTCTTTCCCCTCTTCCCCCTCTCCCCATCCTCTCCCCCTCCTCCTCTCCCCCTCTTCTCTCCTCCTCCCCCCTCCTACATTAAAAGTCTTCTCACCCACCACTCCACCTCCAGGTCCCACAGATCGGCCGACTTGGGGCTGCTGAATATCCCGCGGTCTAGGCATAAGCTTAGGGGCGACCGCGCCTTTGCGGTTGCAGCTCCTAGACTGTGGAACAGCATCCCCCTTCCCATCAGAACTGCCCCCTCCATCGACTCCTTTAAGTCAAGACTAAAATCTTATCTATACTCCCAAGCCTTTCCTGACGTCCACTGAGCGAGGGCTATATGTATATATGTAGTTTGTTTGTTTATACTTGTCAAGTCTTCTAATGTTTTTGCAGATTCCCAGCTTGAAAGGGATTTGATTTATCTACCCCGAAATGATGAACTGGATTCACTCAGACCAAACACTTCTTTTCCACCTTTTTTATTTTCTCCTTCTTTTATTTTGGCAGATTAGTCTTTAGCAGTTTTTAGCAGTTTTAGTCTTTACCAGTTTTGGTCTTTATCAGTTTTGGTCTTTATCAGTTTTGGTCTTTATCAGTTTTGGTCTTTATCAGGTGAAAAACCGGCTGCCAATTGGGTGGCAAGAAAATCAGTCCTGCTTGCCTTTTCTGGCTATCGCGGCAGTCTTTTCGGACAGTCCTTTTGATTTACTGTTCAAGTTTTGCCACTCGCAAGTCTCTTGTGTCTTCTTCACTGGCTTCTGGTGCTGTGTGCCCTTTTGACCCCCGGGCAGAACTCGGCAGGCTGGGGATCCGCCCACTTTAATCACTGTCTCGTGATTTCAATGTAGCATTTCTCTGCACCTGTTCTTTCATTTCAGTTTGACTTGACACCTCCCACTCGATCTTCCAATGGAACCACTTGGGAGAGCGACGCTTTAAAGTCAAACTTTGAAGTCTAGGTTTGAACTTGGTCTTTATAGGCTACCAGTCGATCTGTTGTGGTGCTTGGGAAAGTTGTGCCCAATTGCGCAGCACAAAAAATGTATTTTAGAGCATTTTCTTGTTCTCTTATTGTAATGACTCCTGTCAAAGAGATGGCCTCCCACTTTGGATTGTTTAGGGCTTTGTTCTTGCCAAGAAACCTCTTCGCTGCTCTCCAAATCCATGCCACTGTCTTGATCAGTCGTGTTAGAATGCTGAACCGCTTGACATCAACAAGGTTCTGAATAGCTGACCCCGCAGGTGGTCTCTTTGGGCTTGTTGGTTCCGGTTCTTGGTTCTCTACTTTGCCTCTTGATAGTGCTGCAACAAAAGCTTTCTTCTGTAACTTGTTGATGTTCTCTCTGGCAGTGGCAGCCAGTTCTTTAGCTGATTTTATTGGCCACTCACTCACAGGCAATACCAGGAACTTCGGTCCATTTTGCCACTCCGAATACTGATCAAGGTCTTGAGGGCTGGCACCTCTGGTGATTACATCAGCGATGTTTTGTGGGCCAGGAATCCACCGCCAGTCCTGAATGTTGGTGCTTGAATCTCTCCAATCCGATTGGCGAAGAATGTCTGAAATCCGTAGCTTTCTCGCTGTATTGCACCAAGGATTGTTTGGCTATCCACAAGATGATACCACTTCTCCACTTGAATTTGACTGTGTAGCTCAAAATACTTCTTTAAGCGTGAGGCGAACACTGCTCCGCACATCTCTGCTTTAACAGCGTCTCCTCTGTGGTCCAAGGGAGTTAACTTGGCCTTGGATTCCACAAGTCTGACAATTGGGCCATGGTCTGAATCCCATCTCAGGTACATCACTGCCCCGTAGGTGTGCTCACTTCCGTCAGAAAAGGTGATTCCCAAGGGTTCAGTTGCGGAGCAAGAGGGAGTCAGTGCCCTGACGAACTTGACTTTTCCAAGTTGTACGTACTCTTCAAAGAGCTTAATTGCATCATCCCTGAGTCCATCTGAGAGTGCCATGTCCCATGTGTCTCTGACCGAACAGCTTCCCTCTTTTGCTTCTTGGAAAGCTCTGCGTACTAGAATCGCTCCCTTTTGCTTAACAGGAGCCACTATGCCGATGGGGTCATATAGCCCTGCTACCTGGCTGAGAAGCCCTCTTCTTGTTAGGGGATTTGGCGTCTGAGTTTTGATTTGCTCTTGTAGAAGGCCTTGACCAAGCCACATATTTTTCTTTCTCTTGGAGAAATTGATTACCACCATAACGTGGAGCATGTCCTCTTCAACAATGTAGCCCAGACCAAGTGCCTTGTTATCATCATCATGCATTTGGTTTGGTACGATCATGCTTTTTGTTTTGCTTTTCTTTAAAGCATCACTGTCCTCCTTCCTCCCACTTTGGCCAGACAGAACCCAAGGCTTGAGCTCTAACCCACCAGCTTTTAGGATTCGTTCCACATTTGCTGTGATGATTCTCAACTGGTCAAGGCTGTTGTGAGATGTGAGGATGTCGTCAACATAGCTGTCTTTCTCGAGTACTTGCTGCTCATCCTTGAGGTGGGTAAAAGAAGGAAGATTACCAGTCTCACGCATTGCCAACTGTGCTATGCACCCCGCAGGTTTGTCTCCGATGTTCACTCTTGTGATAGCATACTCTCCCAGCTCCTCGTCCTCGGAATCTCGCCAGAGGAATCTGTGTAAGTGTACTTCACGGTCCTCCAACCAGACTGAGTTATACATCTTCTTTATGTCTCCCAGAGCAGCATAGATTCCGCCTCTGAATCTGAGGAGGACGGCGCGAATTTGGTTTAGAACATCTGGACCTTTCATCAGCAAATCATTTAAGCTGACACCATTGCACTTTTGGCTGCTGTTCCACACTAGTCTCACTGGGGTTGTGACAGAGTGGGGGTTTGGAGCAATAAGGTGACTCACATACCACACTGGTCCCTTCCAGTTTGCAATCATGTCTTCGGACAATTTGATTGCAGCCTTTCGGTCCACCATGTCGTGCACCTGAGCTGTGTAGGCACTTTTCCATTCAGGTTTTCTGGATAGCTGCCTCTCCGTCCTGAGAAATGTGGCTTCCACTGTTCTTTTATTATTTGGTAGAGAAGCTGGGTCTTCCAACCAAGGATAGCTAGCATGCCAATGTGGGTCTTTACTGTGACGGTCTCCTGTTACGTAGGTGATGCCTTCCCTTACCACTTTGAGCTCTCTCTCTTCAGCAAGAGTCATTTCTTTTCCGCCTGGCTGGCAGTTTCCACAGCAGCAATCCCCGCACTTTGGCTTGCATGCTGCTCCAATGCTATCCCACTTCAACCAATCCAAGAAGTCCCGATTGGCGGTTGATGTACGTGACTTCTGGACTTTGACGGCGACCTGTCCGTTTGGTGAAAGTTCCTCAGGGACTGGGGCAGTGAGCTCTTCATACTTTAAAGCAGCTGCTCTCATTGATCTTGCGAAGTGTGTTTTGGACATGTGGGCTGACATGGTAAGCTTCTCAAATAGCTCAGGATGACAACCTCCAACAGTCTTTCCCAGTGGTCCATCCCACAGAATGAGATCTCCAACAGTTCTAATCCTCTGAGGCGCTAGCTGACCTTCTCTATGGCTTATGAGCAAATGTATCTCTTTTGGTCTCACAAGTTCCTCAAGTGGGACGTATGGAAAGAACTTTTGCATCTGCTGTGGTGTCACATGTTTGTGAACATCTGCAATGCTGTCCAATCCATAACAAACTAACTGGTGCGACTTGAGTGTGCCCTTGGGAGTTTTCACTCGGATCTTTAGAAGGTAGCGCCTCGTCTCTACGTGGACCTTCATCCCCCCAACTCCATGGACGATAAGCGTGATTGGTTCACTCCTAAGGTTCCGTCTACTCGCAGCCTTGTGAGTTATGTAGTTGGTATCTGAAGCCAAGTCAATTAATGTCCCAACCTTTTGTCCAGCATTTGCTACGACCTCCAGAAGCATCATAATCACTGGATGCTCTTGCAGTCCACCTTCCTTTAGGAGGCTTGGCTGATGCTTTGCAGTGTTGAAGGCTCTTGATGCAGTGTTGGAGAACACATCTCGGCATTGTTTTGCCAACTCTGGTGGAAGTTTGCTGAAAAACTCCTCTTGGTGCACTGTATATTTCTTCTTGCCTTTATCTTCCTCTGGACCAAATTTACTCCTTCTCTGAACCACACTGCTTTTCCTCATCTCATTATTGGGGCACAGATAAAAATTATACTCAGGAGTCTGTTCATCCTTGCAGATTTGATTTTTACACAGATATGCAGGTTTGCAGTATGAACCATCATCATGAACTTCAAGACACTTTTTGCATGCTCCCAACTTCTTTACTGCAGTTCTTTTCACTGTCAGCGTTAGCCCTCGAAACTGCTTGCAGAAGTACAGCTTCCTTTTATGCTTTACGTCACCACAGACTACACAATTTGTGTGGTCATTTCCTGACTTGGTAGACTTGGTTCTGGCATGTCTTGGTTCAGTCCGAGTTTCCTTTCTACTCGGCTCCTCGTCCCTCAGTTGCTCGAGCTGTTCGTATATGCTCTCCTGCTCTTTGAGAAATGACAAGAGACTGTCAAATCGTTTCTCTGGTGCCACAGCATTCCTCTTGTCAGCTACATAAACCAGCCATTCCTTCTTGAGGGTTTCTGGAAGCTTGGTTTCAATTGATTTTGTCATCAGTGGATTTTTAATAGCGCCTGTGTCTCCGAGATCGCTCAAGTCCTTAAGCGCCTTTTCCACAGCTTGAATTAATTCCACTATTTTACGTGGCTGATGTCCTCTGACAGGTGAGATTCTCTGAAGCTCCTCCACTATCTCAATAGCAATAGCTGTTTGATTTCCAAACCGGTTCTCTAGGACACGAAATATATCATCTGCAGTGTTATAACTTGTGAGGCGGAGGTCTCTTGTAATTTTGTCCTCCAGACTGTCCAGCAATTGAACCTTCTTCATCTCATTTGATCCAGTGGGTTCACCTTGCTTTTGCAGTGCTTCCCAATCCTTCCTCCATCTATAAAAGTCACGCTTGTTTCCAGTAAACTTAGGAAGGGCCGTGGGTCTCAGTCTGATGGCTGGTGAAGGATAATTGAAAGCATTCGCCGCTTGTGCTAATCCTTCAGTGTCCTTCTTTATTCTTGCCTGTATGAAGTTGGTTTTTCTGGAAACCAGCTTGGGGACGAGAAGCTCGAGTGTTCTTAGGTGTTTCTGGAAGCTCTCTTGCTCATCCAGAGGGACCCAACGTTTCCACCGACTGTACGTCTCCTTTGCAGTCTCTACCAGTTTCTGCAGGTGGTTAAGCATGAATTCATATGCTTCTTGGTTGCTATTTGATGGTGCGGTGGCAGCAGCAAGTTCACATGCACCATCTGCTGTCTGTAGTGAGGTGGATAATTCAACATTTCCAAAGTTTGCCCATAGAGTGTCCTGGATGAGCCCTTTGACCTCTTTTAGTTTCGACTCACACTCCTTTGCAGTCTTTGCCAGGTCGGCATTTTGCTGTTCAGTTAACACAGTTTCTTCATCTGCGTCCAGCTCCGCCCAGCTCTGCAATGAGTCCAGCCTCCACATCGTCATTGGCTTCCATGACTTTTTCGGCCTCCTGCATGAGTTTGTTGAAATTGTTCCTGAGCTCCTCTTCAGACATTTCTTCATGGTTCCTAATGATGCTGTTAACAAGACGAGAGAATGCCCGTTTTGCTGTTTTCCTCTCCACCTTGAGCTGCTCAGCTGACTTTCCAGCAACTTCATCAGCCATGTTTTATCTTGACTTAACTGTCTCTTTTCCAGGTTTCCAGATCTCCTGGCCCCGCCCGGTTTTTCACTGTCAAGTCTTCTAATGTTTTTGCAGGTTCCCCGCTTGAAAGGGATTTGATTTATCTACCCCGAAATGATGAACTGGATTCACTCAGACCAAACACTTCTTTTCCACCTTTTTTATTTTCTCCTTCTTTTATTTTGGCAGATTAGTCTTTAGCAGTTTTTAGCAGTTTTAGTCTTTACCAGTTTTGGTCTTTATCAGTTTTGGTCTTTATCAGTTTTGGTCTTTATCAGTTTTGGTCTTTATCAGTTTTGGTCTTTATCAGTTTTGGTCTTTATCAGGTGAAAAACCGGCTGCCAATCGGGTCTGTAGAAAATCAGTCCTGCTTGCCTTTTCTGGCTATCGCGGCAGTCTTTTCGGACAGTCCTTTTGATTTACTGTTCAAGTTTTGCCGCTCGCAAGTCTCTTGTGGCTTCTTCACTGGCTTCTGGTGCTGTGTGCCCTTTTGACCCCCGGGCAGAACTCGGCAGGCTGGGGATCCGCCCACTTTAATCACTGTCTCGTGATTTCAATGTAGCATTTCTCTGCACCTGTTCTTTCATTTCAGTTTGACTTGACAATACTATTCTTATAACAAATGTAAAGCACTTTGGCCAACGAGAGTTGTTTTTTTAAATGTGCTATATAAATAAATGTGACTTGACTTGACTTCTCCTCTCCACCGCTCCTCCTCTCTCCCCACATCTACCCCTTCCTCCTCTCCCCCCACCTCCTCTTCCCCTTCCTCCTCCTCTACCCCCTCTACCCCCTCCTCCTCGTCTACCCCCTCCTCCTCGTCTACCCCCTCCTCTTCCTCTCCTCCCTCCTCCTCCTCTCCCCCCTCCTCCTCTCCCCTCCCACTCCTCCCCTTCCTCCCCTCCCCCCTCCTCTCCCCCCTTCCCCCCCTCCACCCCCCTCTCTCCACCCCCCCTCTCTCCAACCCCCCTCTCTCCACCCCCCCAGCCTCCCTCTTCCTCCCCATCTCTCCCACTCTCTCTGTCTCTGCCCCCTCTCTGCCCTCTCTACTCCCCCCTCCCTCTCTAGACACACCTGCGAGTCAGGGGCTATGCATCAGTGGATAGGGCGGGGATGGGGTAAAAGGAGCCAGTTTATAATATTAATATAATATCAAGGGGAGTGGTCAGTGTGTGTGTGTGGCCGCAGGCCACCCATCACCCACCCCCCAGCCCCCCCCCCCCCCCCCAAGCAACCGCACGTTGAGGGGAAAGGACCCAACGGGTCCCACTTGGTCTAGTGATACTTAAAACTCAGAATGTATTCTGAACAATGAGTGTGTCATTAGAAGCAGCACTAAGCACTAACTATAGAGAGATGCATTATTGGTGGGCCTGCTGTGTTGGGAAGCTGGTGTAAATCCCTGTCCTCCCCACCCACTGTGATAATAAGCTCAGTGATATTTGCTGAGCAATGAGCTTGTTTCCATGGAGAAAGAGCTATTCCAGCAAGTAAAGAAAGGGAGACAGCTGCTTCCAACAGGTGATGAATGATCAGAGTGGACTGCCAACACTTGGAACAATTGTTTACTAGTTTCTACATCGCTGGAACTCACCATGGCAGTCAGGCTACACCCATGAGCTCTGCATCTCAGCACTGAGTAGCTGCAGCCACTGGCCCTTGCCTACCCAACAACCCAGCTTTGCAGGCAGCTGAACCAGACCTGGGCAATTTACTTCACCAGAGGAGGGCAGTTCATTGCAGCTGCTCAGTGCACCACTGTCCCAATTTCCACCAGCAGCAGATCGCTTGCCACCAGGTGCTGATGAACACTGGCTGAACTGGAGATGTCTCAACCGACTGCGAACCGGGGTCGGGTGGTCAAGGGTGACAATGCACAAATGGGGCTACATCGAGGGTACAACAACCTGTGACTGTGGCACACAGACCCAGACAATGCAACACCTACTGCTATGCCCATTGCTGGATAACCCACATACTGCTGCAGACCTTGCATTTAACACTCCAATAGCGCAACGATGTGTACAGCAGTGGCGAGCCACTATATAGCATAAGGACACGAAAGAAGAAGAAGAAGTGCAGCAAAACAAAGCAGTCATGTTGTGCAGGAGTTCGGACTGGGTTCTCAGCACGAGTGTCTGCAGATCAGCAGATATTTCCTCTACACGAGTGGCAGAATATAGCTGTGGATCTTCAGACGGGAGTGGTAAGAGTACCTTTACAAGTCAGTAGTTTGTAGGTTGGACCAAATGTATTTTAAGAAGTCCGATGGCTGCATTTCCCAAAACTGCCCCTAAATTCCTGATTGCGCTTCCACCATATGCAACGTGTGCCTGGGAGTGTCATTTGAAATAAAAACAGAAAATGCTGAAAATCATGAAGAACAATATAGGTCAACGATCTTTCATCTGAACTGGGAAAAGTAGAAAACAAGCATGTTTTTACTTGGCGCGAAGAGGGAGGACTGGAAAGAATAAAGGGAATGGCCCTGACAGGATGGAGAGTGAGATGGTGGCCGACTAGGAAAAGGGGAGATGCAGCGAGACCTGGGTGTCATGGTACACCAGTCATTGAAAGTGGGCATGCAGGTGCAGCAGGCAGTGAAGAAAGCGAATGGTATGTTAGCTTTCATAGCAAAAGGATTTGAGTATAGGAGCAGGGAGGTTCTACTGCAGTTGTACAGGGTCTTGGTGAGACCACACCTGGAGTATTGCGTACAGTTTTGGTCTCCAAATCTGAGGAAGGACATTATTGCCATAGAGGGAGTGCAGAGAAGGTTCACCAGACTGATTCCTGGGATGTCAGGACTGTCTTATGAAGAAAGACTGGATAGACTTGATTTATACTCTCTAGAATTTAGGAGATTGAGAGGGGATCTTATAGAAACTTACAAAATTCTTAAGGGGTTGGACAGGCTAGATGCAGGAAGATTGCTCCCGATGTTGGGGAAGTCCAGGACAAGGGGTCACAGCTTAAGGATAAGGGGGAAATCCTTTAAAACCGAGATGAGAAGAACTTTTTTCACACAGAGAGTGGTGAATCTCTGGAACTCCCTGCCACAGAGGGTAGTCGAGGCCAGTTCATTGGCTATATTTAAGAGGGAGTTAGATGTGGCCCTTGTGGCTAAGGGGATCAGAGGGTATGGAGAGAAGGCAGGTACGGGATACTGAGTTGGATGATCAGCCATGATCATATTGAATGGCGGTGCAGGCTCGAAGGGCCGAATGGCCTACTCCTGCACCTAATTTCTATGTTTCTATGTTTCTATGAGAGAGACTGAATAACAGATGGAAATGCTGACTAAGAGATTGTGCTGAAGGCTTGATGATATTTAAAACTGTTCTGTCTAATGATGATTCATCCAAATAGAAAAGAGTGGAAAAGTTGCTGAAACTATGAGATATAAAATACAACGATTCTTGGAGACTGAAATATGGAGAATGCTGTAAATTCTCAGAAGTTCAGACATGTGTGGAGAAAGAAACACGAAGTTTACAACATAGGTTCAAACATTCCTACAATTTTCATCTAATTGTATCATTTTATTTATTATGAAACTATTTGCAAGATGTAACCTGACATTTGCTACACCAACGTTCTTCTTCTGTATTTAGAACTGATTGCCTACTCTTAATTATAACCAGCTGTGAATGTAAATGTCATTTGAATGGATGGTATCACAGAAGATATTGCAATTTCAGTTTTGTAGCTATTCCTATGTTAGATTGTCCCTTGGAAATTTTTCTCCTTCAAAAAATAGGTAAAGAGTAAAGAGAGCTGGATAGTCAACTGCTGAATGATTATAGGTTCACCCCACAGACGAACCACCGGTCCCCCCATGTTCTGCGAAACATGTTGCAGCAGTGAATGCATCTTTTCAAAATGGGTTGCAGAAATATGCCTTCATCTTATGTCAGCTTTCTGGTGGCATGGATCTTAATCCATGGGTTCATAACAGAGACGGTCTCTCTGCAGGCTGGTGTCAAGCAAAGATGTCATTGCCACAACACTTCCTCACTCTTTTCACTGCAATGCTTCACCTCACCTTCATTAAGCTTCCTGCTGAAGTGGAGCCAATCTACAGATTTATCAGGAACTGTTCAACATATGTTGCTTTCATCCCAGAACTAAGGGCACCTGAACCATACTGTTACGTTGCAGCATACAAATAGATAATCAATCAATCAATCAAGTTTTATTCGTCACTTGCACATATGTGCAAGTGAAATGAATTTAACAGCAGCGGTGCAATAAAAAAGAACACACAAAATACACAATAAAAAAATGTACACAAACATCCACCACAGCATTCATCACTATGGTGGGAGGCACAAAATTTGGCCTGTCCTCCTCCATTTTCCCCCGTGGTCGGGATATCAACCCTCTGCAGCCGCCGCTGCGAGCGTCCAGATGTTCAGACAAGGTAAGTCCTGAAATGGTGCCTCCCCACCAGAGACCGCGGCTTCAAGATGGTGTAGGCCGCAGGCCAGCGGTCGAAGATTTAAAGTCCCCGCCGCGCCGCAGCCAGAAGCACCGCAGACCGCAGGGCCGGCGGTCAGAGCTCCTCTCCAGGGATCCCTGGGGAGGGACCCCGCTCCGGATGGTAAGTCCCCGCCGCGCCCGCGGTAGAATTACACGGTATTTTAAAAATTCACACGGTGCAAAGCCAAGGTGAAACAAAGATACCGCGGTGAACAGGATGATTAGCGCTGTAATTAAGACGGCTAGCACAGTGTATGGGTAAGTCTTTTAAAAGAAGGGGAAAGGGGAGAAGGAGTGGAGACAACTTTTAAGAAGCCAGAGATACACGGCTGTGAAGCTCGGCGGACATTTAACATTACCGGTCGGTTATCCTTGGTTCTGAAAACTACTGCTTACCTATTTTTTTCCCAATGAGCCAATGAAATTCATCGGTCAGCACCGGCTTCAACCTACGAGAACCTCTGAGAACCTTCAACCTCCTGCCAACCCACGAGGACCTCCTGGCGATCCACCTACGGCACCAGAGTTCTCGCTACTCTCCATGGTGGCTTAATTCTAGTCACCGCTGATTTTTCAACGTTGAAAAATTTGCGGCGACCATAATGAGGCCACGACTATTTCCCAGAATGCGGGAACTCCTCGCGACCATGAAGGCGACTCCCCGGCAACTACTTGTGAAGATGTGGCAACCATGTGACGACTGCATAGTCTCCTGAAGTCGCCTAAAAGGTTGCCTAAGTGGGACAGGCCCATAAGGAAGAAAATTAATTTTGAATGGAAATGTATGTATAATAACAAAACAAACATTAAAAATTTCAAGATGTAAATAGGAAAAAGCTGGCCCAAACACATGAGGGATCTCTGGAGAAGAAAGGTGGTGAATTAATAATGGAAAACAAAGAAATGGCAAATGCATTAAATTATTTGTTTGCATCAGTCTTCACAGTGGAAGCCACGGCAAACATCCCCAAAATAACAGATGGATTCATTTCAAATAACGTTGAGGAATTTGTAAAAATCACAATCACAGGGAATAAAGTATTCAAGAAACTGAGAGAGCTAAATGCAAACAATTCATTGGGAGCCAATGATCTACACCCAATGATTTCAAAGAAAGTTGCTGCACGCATAATAAATCCTTGGTTTGAAATTTTTCAAAACTCAGTTCTGGGAGGGTACCAAAAGATTGGAAATCAACCAACTCTTGTACAAAAAAAGAGAGGAAGAGAAAGGGGCAGGGAACTACCTATTATTTAATTTCTATTGTTAACAAGATGCTAATGTCAATAATCAAAATGGAAATAATTAATCATTTGGGGAAGCTGATTATAATTAAGCATAGTCAATATGATTTTATTATATATCTGGGATCTAGTTCAAATGGTATCTGAAATAAAGCACCACAGACAGTGCAGCAGCCCCTCAACCCTGCACTGAAGGACCAGACAAGTTGTGCGCTCACGTTTCTTGGGTACCACTTGAATTCCCATGTTTCTAACTCCTCAGCAAGATTGCCATCCACCGAACCATTACTGAGCAATAGTATCTATTTACTTTATTTTCAGAAACTTGTCACTATTGGCATCGATGGTATTTTACTAAAATGTTCACCTGTAGAACAGGCAAGTCCTTTGTGAGATGTCAGTGTAAATATCACCAATGTTTTCATCGTACTGTATCTGGTTTGTTACTTCCGCAGGGTCCCATTGGACCTCCTGGAATTCAAGGGTCTTCTAGCAAACTTGGAACTCAGGTAGGTTTTCCAAGTTAACTTTCTCCTATCTAAGGTTACAACCTGTTTCTGTTTCGATTCAATACACTTAAGATGTTTTGCAATATTTGATAAACTGCTAGAAAAATTCTCATGTTGATGTTATTTATTGGGGTGTGTCAGTTAATTACATCCATTTCCTGCTTACATAGGGTTTGCTTGGAGAAACAGGTCTCAATGGAAAGTCTGGAATGCCAGGGTCTCCGGTTGGTATTTTATTTATGCACTGTTTGCAATTCTTTAATTGTATGATATAAAATTTATCTTGGAGATATTTGAGATACTCGGAGCTGTTAGATCACTTCTCCCTATAAGGCAAACACACAGCTTTTTAGATGTAGATGAGGGTAACTGGTAATTTAGTCATCCTCAAATTCATAAGTATAACTGTATGAAGTCCACTGAAATGCAGCAATTCTTCAATGACAGTAGAGATGCTGCAGAAGATGGAGTTCTGCAAGCCATGCAGTCTTAATGTTTTTAGAGAGAGTGCAGCCAAGCCCCAATTGCCTTGACTCGTGTCTTGCCACTAAAATGAAGCAAGATAATAAGGTAAACATTAATATTCATCTAGCACATTTTAATAAGCACCTGTTAGCTCTTTATGTCCTTGATTAAGTATTCAGCCCTGTAATTAATTCTTTGGAAAGTTCTCAGATGACTCGTTATTCTGACATATTTTACTGGTAGCAGTGATCAACTTCGGTACTGATATGAGGTTAAGTGTTTAAGAAAATGCAAGAAGATCAATGGTAAATGTGAAGGGCCAGGCTTCATTCTTCTTCTTGTATATGGCGTGCACAGCTTCAACGTTTCTCTTGAAAGTTTCTATCAAATCCATTTGATATATACACAACAGAAATTATTTTCTCTGCTCTTTTAGTCATCACTACTATAAAAGAATTAGGTTTATCAAAAATTACTTAGTCTTTACAAACCAACACTATTCTTCACTGATCAGCTAAAAAATTCCAAGCTGTCTAAGCCATTGGCACTATGGCAATGTTTATATTGGGGAAAGTCCCTGTCTATATTGGGAAAGTTAAAATCCGCTACCATGACAACCCTATTAGTCTTGCAGCTGCCTGCAATCTTGTGACATATTTGTTCTTCTAATTCCCATTGTCTATTTGATGGTCTATAGTACACTCCCAACAAGGTGATCATCCTCTTTTTATCCTCCTCAGATCATCCTCAGACGAGACCCTTCTGAAGAAGGGTCTCAACCCGAAACGTTGCCTATTTCCTGCACTTCATAGATGCTGCCGCACCCGCTGAGTTTCTCCAGCATTTTTGTCTACCATCCTCTTTTTATTTCTCAGCTCCACTCATATATCCTCACTGGAAGATCCATCAGTAATGTAATCTCAGATTATTACCATGATATTCTCCTTAATCAATAGAGCAACACCCTTCCTCTTTTATCCTCACCTCTGTATCATCTGTAGCACCTGCATCCTGGAACATTAAGCTGCCTGTCCTACCTCTCCCTTAACCAGGTTTCTGTAATGGCTATAACATTCCAGTCACACATAGCACATGAGCATAGATAGGTATACCTGTCATGCCACTCACATTGAAATAAATGCAACTTAAACCAACAGTCCTGCTCCTCTCCATGCTGTGCTCCTGTCTATTGAACCTGCTTTCAACGCCTTCTGTATCACATTCCAACCTCACCTGCCAATCTAGCCAAAAGCCTCTCGAGTAACATTCAGAACATTTTAAAGCGAGCAACCAGAAGTTGTTGTACATATTGGCTCAAATGACATAGGTAGAAAAAGGGATGAGATACTGAGGAGTGTATACAGGAGTTGGGCAAATGGTTAAAAACAGGACCTCAAGGGTAGTGTTATCTGGATTGCTCCCAGAGCCGTGTGCTAATGAGAGCAAGAACAGGAACATAGGACAGATGAGTGTGTGGCTGAGGAAGTGGTGTAGGGCACAGCGATTCAGATATTTGGACCTTTGGGATCACTCCTGGGGTAAGGAGACCTGTATAAGTGGGACAGTTTGCGCCTCAACTGGAGAGGAACCAATATCCTGGTGGGTCTCTGCCCTTCCTTGTACTGCCCAAGAGTCAGGCCCAGATGCAACAGACCTGATTGCTGCTGCTCTCCCAGACTGGTCATTTTCCCCCACCCCAACAGTATCCAAAGGGGTATACTAGTTGTTGGCTGGAATGGCCAGAGGGCATTTCTACACTCTCTGCATACTCTACTTCTTCTTGTGGGTCACCCATCTACATTCTGCCTGTATCCTAGGCATGAACCCCTCGCTGTTGCTCTTGTCTATGACCTCCTCAGTGCCCCAGATGATCCAAAGGTTATCCAGCTACTGCTCTGGTTCCCCAATGTGATCTGTAAGGAGCTGCAACTGGATCGGTGGGCGGCGTGATTCTCGTCAGCAGCGGCCTCTGCAGTCCGTCTGTGTTTTTATTATTTTATGTCTATGTTTTTATGTAGTTTTTGTTATTTTTGTTGGGGTATGTGTGTGGGGGTGTTGTGGGGGGGGAGGGGGTAACTTTTAAATCTCTCCCTGCACGGGAGATCCGACCTTTTCTTTGTCGGGTCTCCGTTGTCGTTGGGGCTGCAACGAGGAGCGGCCTCCAACAGGAAGACCGGGGGCTCTGGTGCCGACTACTCACCTCACCGTTGCGGAGCTGGCCGAGTCCAGAGCGGGTGGAGCGGTGGTGGACGCTGCTGCGGCCCGACTTCCGGAGATTCGGAGGCTGCAACTGCGGGTCTGGCGGACGGCGGCACCGGGAGCCCGCGGGTCCCTGGAGGGAGACCGCTTTTCAGGGCCCCCGCAACGGCGACTTCTCCCGCCCGAGTTGCGGGGTTGAAGAGCACCTGAGCGGGGCCTTACACCATCGCCCCGCGCGGCTTGGAATGGCTGCGGGACTTTGCGAGCGCACGCCGGGGGCTCTAACATCAAGAACCCGGTGCGCGACCTTGCATCACCCGGCGTGGCTTTAATGGCCATGGGACAACTCGCCATCGCCCGCCGGGGGCTTGGACTTTGACTCGGACTCTGACATCGGGGGGGAGAGTGCAGTGGAGAGATAAGTTTTTTTTGGCCTTCCATCACAGCAATGTGATGGATGTTTATGTAAATTATGTTGTGTCTTGGGTCTATTTGTTTGTAATGTATGGCTGCAGAAACGACATTTCGTTTGGACCTCAAGGGGTCCAAATGACAATAAATTGAATTGAATTGAATTGAATTGAATTGAATGTACCTTGTACAGCTGTGGTCTTCAGGTCCATTAGAAATCTCCCCGACTTCCCACATCCTGCAGGAAGAGGATACCACTGCCCTAACTGCCATATATACTGTGATAATTTACATCACTTTGCATCCCGGAAATTGCTGTAAATCTGTATATTGGGAACCTGAAAGGAGAGATGAACTATATAATCTTACACTGAGTATATTTGGGAAGTGGTATTGAATAAATTGTTGGAGCTGGTGACTCACAAATCCCTGGGTCCAAATGGACTTCATCCTCAGGCCTTAAATGAAGATGCTTTGGGACAACTGATACATTGGTATTGGCTTTGCAAAATTCCCTACATCAGGCCATAAAAAATATGTAACTCCTTTGTTCAAAAAGAAGGGAAGAAAGGAGAAATTACAGGTCCATTAGCTTAACATCTGTCCCATTTCCCAACTTCCTCTGTAACCTAATCTCTCTCCCCCCCCCCCCCCCCCCCATTCCCAGCAATTTTACACCTGAGGAATCTACAGCTGGCAATTGTCCTTCAAACGTGTACATCTTTGAGATGCAGGAGGGAAATGGAGCACTGGTGGTCACAATCACTAATAGAATATGCAAAGTTCACACATACATCACTGGTAGGCAGGATTGAACCCAGGTCACTGAAACAGTGAGGCAGCAGCTTTACCAACTGCACCACTGTGCCACCCAGTTATTCGAAGAAGTAACGCACTGTGGTGAAGGGATATGCTATGATTAGATTTACAAAAGACATTTGAAGACATGCCACATCAAAGGTTATTGCAGAAAATGAAAGCTTGTGATATGGGATGGAACGTATTGTTGTGGATAGAAGTTTGGCGGGTTAACAGGAAACCAAGGGTCAGAATAATGTTTTTCTGGTTGACAAGATGTAACAAATGGTGTGCCACGTGGTTCTGTGCTGAGACCTTAACTTTTTACAATTTATACAAATAACTTGGATGAAGGAACTGGTACACTACTTGCTTGGCACAAAGATGGATAAGGAAGTGAATTATGAAGAGGACATAAGGAGGCGTCAAAACTACATATAGGTTAGGCGTGTGAGAAAGATCTGGCAAATTGAGAAGAATTTAGGAAATTGCTGAGTTGCCCATTTTGGCAGGGAAAAAAAAAACGAAGAAGCAGAGCTCGAAGATTCAGAGATCTGAGTGTCCTTGTACATGGTTCATAAAATACTAATTTGCAGGCACAGAATGTAATTGTTTATCGCTAATAGAATATGCAAAGTTCACACATACATCACTGGTAGGCAGGATTGAACCCAGGTCACTGAAACAGTGAGGCAGCAGCTTTACCAACTGCACCACTGTGCCACCCAGTTATTCGAAGAAGTAACGCACTGTGGTGAAGGGATATGCTATGATTAGATTTACAAAAGACATTTGAAGACATGCCACATCAAAGGTTATTGCAGAAAATGAAAGCTTGTGATATGGGATGGAACGTATTGTTGTGGATAGAAGTTTGGCGGGTTAACAGGAAACCAAGGGTCAGAATAATGTTTTTCTGGTTGACAAGATGTAACAAATGGTGTGCCACGTGGTTCTGTGCTGAGACCTTAACTTTTTACAATTTATACAAATAACTTGGATGAAGGAACTGGTACACTACTTGCTTGGCACAAAGATGGATAAGGAAGTGAATTATGAAGAGGACATAAGGAGGCGTCAAAACTACATATAGGTTAGGCGTGTGAGAAAGATCTGGCAAATTGAGAAGAATTTAGGAAATTGCTGAGTTGCCCATTTTGGCAGGGAAAAAAAAAACGAAGAAGCAGAGCTCGAAGATTCAGAGATCTGAGTGTCCTTGTACATGGTTCATAAAATACTAATTTGCAGGCACAGAATGTAATTGTTTATCGCCAGGGAAATAGAAAGCAAAAAATAGGAAGATTATGCCTCAGTTACATACGGCAATGTGAGACCACATTTCAAGTGTGTGCACATTCAAGGAAGGATGTAAATGCATTGGGAGCAGTTTATTGAGAAGCAGAAGCAGCGTCTTTGAATATTGTTAAAGCTGAATTGGGTAGATTCTTCATATTCCAAGCAAATTAACAGTTACATGGGTATATGACAATGCATGATTAGCCATGATCTCCTTGAATGGCAGAGCAAGCTTGACGGGCCAAATGGCCTACTCCTGCAACTAACTCATATGTTCTGACTGGAAACCATTTTATCCAAGGAATGTGTCATCTCTTTGTCCTGTCATCCAGTGCCATACTCATACTTTCATTCTTAAAAGTTTCTGTGTCTAATTTAATATTGGTTTACTAAGGACATCTGAAATGCTGAATTTGCAAAAATATAAAGTGAGCTGTTGGACTGGAGAAGTCCCAGGTGGACCTCTATTTCCTGTGGGATTGGAAATGAAGGATTGATTTTATTATTTGTTTCTATGTTGCCAAACCTTTGTTCTTACAACCCTTGCATGAAATGATGATTTTCATGCAACACCAAGTTGATATTAATTCCTGTCTTATGCCTCTGGCAGGGACTACCTGGAAAAGATGGCATTCCGGGTAAACCAGGATTAAAGGTAAATTTAACTATATTTTCAAGTACTAATGTTGTCTTGTGGTAATCAGATTCATAGAGCTATCCAGCACAGAAACAGGCCCTTCGACTCAACTCATCCAAACCGAACAAAATGTTTAACCAAACCTATGCCACTTGTGTGCATTTAGTTCATATCCCTGCAAACCTTTCCTATTCATGTATCTGCTTTATTGTCTTCTTTATGTTGCAATTCTACCTGCCTCCACCATTTCTTCTAGCAGCTCATTCCAGGTATACATCCCCCAATGGGTGAAAAAGTCATCACTCAGATCCCTTTCAAATCTTTGCCCTTTGACCTTAAACCTATGTCTGTCCTCAAGTTTGAGACTCCCCTACTCTGGGGATTAGATTGCACCTATTCATCTACGCTCGTCATGATATTTAAAAAAAACACCTCTATAAAGTCACCCTCCTCCTATGCTCCAGGAAAAAAGACCTAGCCTATCCAGACACTACTTATAACTCAAAATCTCCAGAACCAGTAAAAAACTTTTAGACTCTTTTCAGCTTAGTGGCGTCCTTCCGATAGCAGTGTGACTAAAGCTGTAAACAGTACTCCAAATGCCGCCTGAACAACATCTTGTACAGTTGGAACATGACATCCCAAATCCTGTATTCGATACCCCGAGCAATGAAGGCAAGCATGCCAAATAGCTTCTTCACTACTTTGTTGACCTCAGTTACCACGTTCATGGAACTATACCTGTACCTATATGCCTCACTGTTCTACAACACTCCCCAGAGCCATACCTCTTACTGTGCAAGTCCTGCCTGCTTTGTCCTACCAACATATAATACTTTGCATTTATCTGAATTAAACCCGATCTGCAATTCCTCAGCCCATTGTCCAGTTGATCAGATCTCTATAATCGTGGATAACCTTGTTCACTGTCCACTATACCACTAATTTTAGTGTCATTCACTAACATAGAATCATATAAAATTATTAGAGGCATAGACAGATAGTCAGAGACTACCAAAAACTAGAAGGCTTTGGCACAGAAGGGGTGGGAGTAGAAGTTTCAACGAGAGTTCCAGGGTGAGTGTTTTATGTAGAGAGTGGTGGTAAATGCCTAGAACGTGCTGACATGGTGGTGATGGAAGCAGATACCACAGCAATATTTAAGAGCCATTTAGACAGGCATATAAACAGGTGAGGAATGGAAGACTACCACCAGGTGGCGCCAGCAATGGCTGCCTCGCCAACCGTCTGTCTGCCCCTTCCTTCTTTGTGTTTTAATAGTATGTGTTAAATGTATGTTATTAGAGTGGGGGGGGGGGGGGGGGGGGGGGTGGGGGGGGTGGCAGAAACTTTTTCTAATCTCTTTCCTCGAAGGAGATGCAATTTTTCTCTGTCTGCACTGTGGCCTAACATCGAGGAGTTGGCGGCCTTTGCTGGAGACCGATTTTGAGAGCTCCACGGCGGGGAGCCTACGGGACTTTAACATCACGGAACCCGCAATCCCTTTGCCTGGGATCGACCTCGGAGCTCCAACGGTGGGTGCCTGTGGACTTAACATCACGGAGCTCGCAGTCTCTGTTCAGAGACCGACTTCGGCAACTCCAAGCTGCAGTAGCTTCGATCGCCCCGACGCGGGAGTTTCGGTCGCCCCGAAGCGGGAGTTTTGATTGTCCCGACTCGGGAACTCCGATCGCACTGACGGGGGGGGGGGGGCTTTGACCGCCGGTTGTGGGAGCTTTGATTGCCTTGACAGATGGTTCGACCAGTGCATCCACATCTCAAAAAAATTTCCTTAAATAGAATCCCAAATTTCCTGGAATTTGATGGTATTTCCTGACATTTTCAAAAATGCTTCCTGCATGCTATTTGTTGTTGGCTTTTTTTCGCGGGCATACATTAACAACACAAAGAAGAACAAGGCAAATGTAACTTCACCATATCTGCCTGCTTCTGTTACTCACTTGTGCAGTGTTGCAAGGCAGCTTTTGTCGCCTCCAACAGCTTTTGTTGTCTTTCGTTTTTTCAACCTGCTCTCATGTGTCTTAGTCTCTGCTCTCCCTCCCTCCCTCCCTCCCTCCCTCCCTCCCTCCCTCCCTCCCTCCCTCCCTCCTCCCTCCCTCCCTCCCTCCCTCCCTCCCTCCCTACCCTCCATCCCTCCCTCCCTCCCTACCCTCCATCCCTCTCTCTCCCTCTCCCTTCCTCTCTCCCCTTTCCCTCCCTTTCTCCTTCTCCCTCCTTCTCGCTCCCTCTCTCTCCCTCCCTCTCCCACTCCTCCCTCTCCTCCTCTCTCCCTCCCTCTCTCCCTCCCTCTCTCCCTCCCTCTCTACCTCTCTCCCTCCCTCTCTCCCTCTCTCCCTCTTTCTCTCCCTCTCTCTCTCTCCCCCTTCCTGTTTTCTCTCCCTCTCTATTCCTTCCTCTCTCCCTCCCTCCCTCTCTAGCTACCCCCTCTCTCTCCCTCTCTCCCCTCCCTCCCTCTCTCCCTCCCTCCTTCTCCCTCTCTCCCTCCCTCTCTCCCACTCTCCCTCCCCTCTCCCTCCTCTCCCTCCTCTCACTCTTTCCACCCCTCCCTCCCTCTATCCACCCATCACTCTCTCCCTCTCAGCCCCTTGAGCCCACCCACCATTCTGTAAAATGAAGGCCAATCCCAATGTAACTGCAATCCCACCGCCCACTGGTAACTTTTCACCACTAAGCTTATCCAGAATTTTACCACTGCCTGAGAAATAATCAAAGGCTCAACTTCCACTGAGAAAGAAAATTCCATACTCATTGTTATATGAGAATTTTCCCGAACAGACGGTGACCCATAGCGCTGTGGCCATGTTTAAAGCCCATAGTGCTGCAGCCAGTAGCGCTATATTTAGAACCCATAGCACAGCTGACGACAGCTCTTTATTTAAATTACGCATTAAACTGACAGCGCTCTGTTTAAACCTTTGTTTAAACCTCTGTTTAAACCAGCAGTGCTGTGTGTATTACCTTTACACCCCTTCGCTGGCCGGATGCAGAAATTTCCCGAAATTATTCAATTTCCCTAAAATTACCCGAAATTATTCAATTTCCCTAAAATTACCCGAAATTATTCAATTTCCCTAAAATTACCCGAAATTATTACATTTCCCCAAAATTACCCGAAGACAACCAGAATTTCCAGAATTTCGGGTAATTTCCTTCAAAGTGGAAACACTGGGCTCAACTGCCCCAGAATTAAGGGAATAAAGAAGATTGGAAATTTTTGTCTTCCATCACAGTGAGGAATGTGGGGAATCTGCTGTGTTGGATGTTTATGTTAACTTTTATATAGTTGTGGTACATGTGACAATAAAAGACCTTTGAAACTTTTGAATATAAACCATTTGTATGGATTAGTTTAACTTGGCTATTGTGGTCAGTATGGACATTGTGTGCTGAAGGGTCCGTTCCTGTGCTGTATTGTCCTATGTCACTCTGTTGACTTGGGATGACATCCCTAAAGGGGTTAGGGTCAACAAAATAGAGTGATATTTCTAGAGTATAAAATCCACATCATTTTAATGGTTTGTGTTTCATGAATTACTTGCTAATTCTGTTGTATGGACGGGTAATTCCCTTAAAAAAGAGGCATGGCATATGAAGTAACAATATGAATAATATGTCTCTAAGCATAGAACACATTATTGAGAACATGTTGGCCAAATACCAAGGTCGTTCAAATTTGATTTTCTGCTCAGATCTGAGTCACTTGTACAGTAATTATTCCAACTAAATGATAGACTGCTTGTATTATACTAACACCAAAAATATTTGCACTGAAGCTATCCTGGCAGGGACAGTTGTGAATTTGGTTATGGGAAGAAACGTCATGTGTGAACTGAGGTTCACTGAGAGTAAAGGGCAGTAAATCAGCCTCTTGCAGCTTCTTATGCCTTTAGTCCACTTTAGTTGACTTCTACTTTCCATCATCATATTACAGTATACCTGTCACTGGGTTACAGAAAGCCACATTGACTTATCTGAAATGTCCTCATTCTTCAGGGAACGGGGGTTCCCTTCCTCCACCATAGATGAGGCTCGCACCAGGGTCTCTTCCATACCCCGCAACACTGCTCTCTCTCCCCATCCCCGCACTCGCAACGAGGGCAGAGTCCCCGTAGTCCTCACCTTTCACCCCACCAGCCGTCACATACAACAAATAATCCTCTGTCATTTTCGCCACCTCCAACGTGACCCCACCACTCGCCACATCTTCCCATCTCCCCCCATGTCTGCCTTCCGCAAAGACCGCTCCCTCCGCAACTCCCTTGTCAATTCTTCCCTTCCCTCCCGCACCACCCCCCCCCCGGGCACTTTCCGTTGCAACTGCAAGAAATTCAACACCGGTCCCTTTACCTCCCCCCTCGACTCCATTCAAGGACCCTAAGCAGTCGTTCCAGGTGCGACAGAGGTTCACCTGTATCTCCTCCAACCTCATCTACTGCATCCGCTGCTCTAGATGTCAGCTGATCTACATCGGTGAGACTAAGCGGAGGTTGGGCGATCGTTTCGCCGAACACCTCCGCTCGGTCCGCAAGAATCTACCTGACCTCCCGGTGGCTCAGCACTTCAACTCCCCCTCCCATTCCCAATCCGACCTCTCTGTCCTGGGTCTCCTCCATTGCCAGAGTGAGCAACACCGGAAATTGGAGGAACAACACCTCATATTTCGCTTGGGGAGCCTGCATCCTGCGGGCATGAACATTGAATTCTCCCAATTTTGTTAGCCCTTGCTGTCTCCTCCCCTTCCTCAGTCCTCGGGCTGTCTCCTCCCATCCCCCAGCCCTCGGGCTCCTCCTCCTCCTTTTTCCTTCCTTCTCCCCGCCACCCCCTATCAGTCTGAAGAAGGGTTTCGGCCCAAAACTTTACCTATTTCCTTCGCTCCATAGATGCTGCTGCACCCGCTGAGTTTCTCCAGCATTTTTGTGTACCTTCAATTTTCCAGCATCTGCAGTTCCTTCTTGAACACATTGACTTATGTTGTCCATGATAATTGGCAGGAATAAAAATGAAATTGGCAGCTCCTGAAAACATTACATGTAGTTTACCAAGTTGGTTTGCGCCATCATCTTCCCCAATTAGGTGAAGCACCTGCAAAGTGCATGTTGTGAATGTTCAAACTGATAGAGAAATTACAGGTGTTAGTCTTGTTGATTTGTGCCCATCTTGCAATGTGGGATGCAGTTGAAAGGTGGGCAGGTTAGTGGGTTCATACTTCTTTCATGTTAGAGGTGTAACTAAAGGGGCTGTCCCACTTGGGCGACCTAATCCGCGAGTTCTGTCGAGTTTGCCCTCGACTCATACTCGCAGCATGGTCGACACGAGGTCATAGGAGGTCCTTGTAACTCTCCTTCATGCTCGAGAGTAGTCCCCGTGTACTCGAGGCCTCAGAAAGATAGCGGCATATTTTTTCAACATGTTGAAAAATGCCCGCGAGTAAAAAAAGGTCGCCATGGACTCGTAGATTTAGTCGTAGTAGGTCGTAGTAGGTCGGCATGTTAGTCGTAAGTAATCGAAGGTAGTCGAAGGTAGTCGTAGATACTTTATCATCGTCGAAGGGAGGTTGAGGGAGATCGAAGGAGGTCGTCTTCACTCTCCACTATTCAGTGTCCAATTTTCCCGAAGTTAGTCGTAGCTAGTCGAAGCTAGTCTTCAACATAGTCGAAGGAGGTCGAAGGAGGTCTTCTACATAGTCGAAGGAGGTCTTCAACATGACATTTTTTCAAACTCTCCTAAACTCTTCTAAACTCGCCAATTAGGTCGCCCAATTGGGACAGCCCCTTAACTGCTTTGCAGCAAGATTTATATTCAACATAAAGCTGCCAGAAAAAGGAGAGTTGCAGTCAGATGTTACCCGACAAGCAAAGGAGGTATAATATGGCCAGAGCTTCTTTCAATCACTCGTCTAAATTTCAACAGGATGACAGAGGAAATCAGAGAAAATGGTCATTTCCCTATGTTTGTTGTCTTTGTAATTAGTATGAAAAATTGGGAATATGCATGTCGAAATTGCTGCTGGGAATTTTGGCATCTTCCTGAAAACAGTTGAGGTGTTGCTATTTCCTTCGCTCCATAGATGCTGCTGCGCCCGCTGAGTTTCTCCAGCATTTTTGTGTACCTTCGATTTTCCAGCATCTGCAGTTCCTTCTTGAACATGAGGTGTTGACTAATTTGGTACTAAAATTGATTCCACTAACAACTGATGGGTTTCTGCGTAGCACTGGTTCATTCTCACTGTTAATTCTTTCACAGGGCGATCCTGGAGTTTCAGGAAAAGATGGGCTGCCGGGAAGTCCTGGTGAAAAGGTAAAGTGAGATGACAATTCAGATTAATAGGAAGAAATGAGCCAAAAATATATTTCTTTATCTCTATCCATTCCCTGTTATGATGAAATGCAATCAGTCTGTTTCCCTTCACCATCCTGCTGCAGGTGTACAATGTTTTCTGGTTTTATTTCACATTTCCAGCACACCAGTGTCAGTGTTCTGTTTTGTATTCAGATTGTGAAGTTAGTTGAGAAGTTAATTAGCGATGAGCTAATTCCTCTTGGGATTTCCCAGTGACAGGAATTTTAACCATAGCTATGCATGCATTAATAATCCACCCTTAGCCAGAGGAAAATAACTCAGGTGGGATAGGGCTGGAGAAGCGGGTTATGTCCAGAATGAGCCCATACCCTGAAGGTCAGAGCATACAATGTTCATTGAATTGATACCCATACCGCTTGAAAGTCATGATGCAGTAAGTCATGATGTAGTTCTACAAGATTTTAGTTAGGCTACATTTAGAGTATTGCACCCAGTTCAGGAAGCCCCATCACAGGAAGGACGGGTGCAGAAGAGGTTTATCAGAACGCTGCCTGAATTAAGTGGTATTAACTTCAAGGAAAGGTTGTGCAAACTTGGATTGTTTTCTGTGGAATACCAAGGGTTGAGGGGAGTCCTGATAGAGGTATGTAAAATTATTAAAAGCATAGATAAGGTAAACAGTCAGAACCTTTTTCCTAGGTAGAAATGTCAAAATCTTGAGGGTCTATTGTCTATTGATAGCTTTAAGATAAGAGGACCAAGTTTAAAGATTTGCAGGGCAGGTTATTTTTACCCAGATGGTAGTGGGTACTTGGAATATGGTGTGGAGGCAAATATGATAGTGATAGTTGGGAGGCCTTTGGATCAGCACATGTATATGCAGCGAATGGAGGTATATAGGTTCCCATCAGCTGATCAATTAAAAAGCTGAGTTAACGTGACAGATTCATGGTCTTCCAGTTCTTATACCACCTGGAAAATCTGGTTATCTGGAATTGTTACATTCATTGTTGAGAAATGAGGGATGCCTAGTAACATGCCTAGTACAAAGATTTCCTGTTCTACAAGCTTACTTTAATTGTTTTCAAAATAATTTTAGAACCCAAAGATTTGGAGGTCAGATTGGAATGGTCAGTAACGAGATGCTCAGGTCACATTTGTGGAGTGAATGGAAGTGTACTGCCAAACGATTACCTAATCCGCATTTGGTTTCTCCGATATAGCCTCTGTCACAAATAGCCATGTGTGCTGCATAATTCTCTGATTCTGTATCAATCAAATAAATTTGATTCAGAAAATTACTTGATGCTTACTCTTTAAGAAATGATTAATAGAACTGCTGTCACGTAAAAAGTATCTTCAAATTCCCTCCAAGAGTGTTTCTCTTCCACTTGATCCGAATTTCTATTTATCACGAGTCTCAAAATAGTCTCAGGTTTCTGTTTGCAGGTTTAAATGTTCCACTTGTATGTTTGTTATTAGATAACCAGGCTAACTTCTCATCTTCTAATTTAGGGAGATCCGGGAGAAAAAGGAGAAGCTGGGCCCCAGGGAGAAACGGTAAGAAAAAACAAAGTTCAGGATATTTATCAATAAGTTTAAGTTCAAGGTCAAGTTTACATTTATTGTAACATGCACCAATTGGTGCAGTGAAATTTGAGTTACCATACAGCCATACGAATAAAGAGAACACAACACACGATAGAATTTAACATGAACATCCCCATACAGTGTTTCCCACTGTGAGGGAAGGCAATGAAGTTCAGTCATCTTCCTCTTTGTTCACCCGTGGTCGGGGCCTTTTGAGCACTCCGCAGTCGCCGCTACCGCAGCCCGATGTTCAGGCCCAGGATGATCGAAACTCTGACGTCGGAACAGAAGACCAGCCGCAGCGGCTTGGAGTTTCCGAATCGGCCGCTTCTAACCGCGGCTCCCGAAGTTCACAGGCCGAACTGGTTGGAGATTCAACACTGCCAGCCCTCGGCAAAGGGATCCCAGGACTCAGCGATGTTAAAGTCAGCGCCGCCCGCGGCTAGAAGCTCCACAACCACAGCTCCACGATGTTAAAGCAGCAGGCCCAACACTCTGGAGCTTCAACACAGTGATCCCCGGTAAGGCATCGCCCGCTACACGATGGTAAATCAGAACTGCGCCGCTGCTGAAGCTCTGGTCCGTCTCCTGCAGGACAGGCTGTGCCAATCCAGATGGTAGGCTGCGAGGGGGGGTGAGACGAAGACGCGACTCGGAGAATAGTCGCATCCTTGACCAGCAAGTGACTGAGAAACGGTTTCCCCCTTACCTTCCCCACCTCCCCCACATAAAAAGATAACGAAACCGCCAAAAACATACTTTTAAACAGACTAAAAATAACAAAAAGACAAAAAACCTGACAGACTGTAGGCAGAGGCTGCCATCATATGGCGCCCCTGGTGGAATAATAAAGGGAATAACTAAGCGGTTACATATGCAAATTGATGCAACCTCACTTAGAGACATAAAGAATGGCAATAAAAGGAACAGGAGTAAGACACTAGGCCTATTGTTATTGCTACAACTTTCAACAAGCTCTCTACCTTGGTGACACTTTTCTGCCCACTAACCACATGACATTTTGATTCCCTCAGTATCTAAAACTTGAGGACTATCTTTGTTGAATATTCTGAGCAATTCTACAGCTCTCTTGGATAAGTGAATTGGAAAGATCCTTAATCCGAAGGAACTGTCTAAGGAATAATATCATTTCATGTGATATTTGCTTAAGTGTCTGGAAAATACTCACAAAATGGTTAAGTTTGGAAGTTTAACTGTGATATATTGGATAGGTAGATTTATTAGAATCACAATAACTGGAGCACCTAGAGGTAGTTCTGCTATCGTGCAAATTGGATATAGCGCAAGTGATGCATTACGCGGGTCAAATTGATTATAATCTTATTTCAATCGGGAACAAGAAAACCATTTAAAAGTTACTTCAGAAATTGACATGCAAAAAAAAACTATTTAACAGGTATAGGGGAAAAACCTGTTTCCATGTAACCCTCCCAGTAGTAATCAGGCACCATTGCCTCTTAAGAACACAGCTGCTACTTTAACCATGGGTGGCCAAATAAATTGCCAAGCAATCACTTCTGTTCACTGTTGTGCAGCAATACTCTTAAACAATGTAACGTACAGCCTTTAATATGTTTAGCTTGCAGTAACAAAAATAAACTTCTACAGTATCTGTTGAAAATACCTTCATTTTTTTCAATCCTGCAGTAAATAACTTTGTTCTTACGATTCTGAAAGTTTCTAACCCCTAACTCCCTTCTCCCAGTGACACCATTGTGTTTCTAAGATACTTGACTAGTAAGGGTATCAAGGGTTATGTGGAGAAGGAAGGAGAATGGGGTTGAGAGGGAAAGATAGATCAGCCATGATTGAATGGCGGAGTAGACTCGATGGGCTGAATGGCCTATCTCTGCTCCTCAGACTTATGAACTTACAACACAAATTTTAGAACTGAGGTCTCTTGGGAATGCACCTATTACATTATAGCAGAACTATCTGTACTTGCATTCATATATCACCTTTAACTTGGCACAACAGCCCGACGTATTTCAAAGGTGTGACATCAAACAAGATCTGGTGCAGATCCCCAGAGGTATGTGCTTGGCAGATGTTTAAAATAAATTGTCAATGTCAGAGAGAGAGAGGGAGATAAAAAGGGAGAATGCTGAGATCTGGGATTGGTTTTAAAAAATAATTGCAGAGCTCATGATCTCGAACTAAACGTGCAGCTGCCAGGATAGAATAATTATATTCAGAAATGATCAAAAGGTCAGACCTATAGCGGCATGGAGAGCTCAGATGGTTGAAGGCCTGGAAGACATATCATAGAGGCAGAAATTTGAGGCCATGAAGGATTTACAAACAAGGATCTAAATGTCTAATAATTGGAGGGAACAGGCTGCATGTTTTCTCTCCTTCTGGCTTTTTTGGATTTATGTAACTTTAGCCATGCCTATCAAAATGGCTGGACATTGGTACTTGTTAATATTGCAGATATAACAGGCAGCAGCTTGCAGCACCGAGAAAGGCAGCTGCTAATTCATATTTCTTGCTATAGTAAATTTTTATCATACTTGATCTGTTCAGTAATAGCCTGCATTTGTGGGATTTGCTTCAATAAACATTTTGATGGATAGATTTCCAGACAGGTAAGCTGGTACATCTCATCACTAGAGCAGTGGTTTGCTGCCACCCCCTGGTTGTTATATATCTCTTGCCTTGGGTGACATTCTGTACTCTATGCCACATCTGAAGAATCTAACAGATAGTGCCTTTCTATTTTCTATGTTTTGTTAAGTGTTAGGAAGGCAAAACAAAGCAATATCCTTTTCGTGCAAAAGAGTGTGGCAAACTCAGTATTTCTGGAAAGAGACGCACTAAATCTGTGCATTGTACTTGTATCACAACACAAAATATGCAGCGATGCAATAAGCATTGGGGAGTAGAAATCTGGTTGCTTAGAATATGTATTTTATGTGACATGGGGTCACATTACTCCAGCATTATTTTAGCTCACCTCACTTCTCATGATGTTACTCTCAAATCGTGCTCAACTACTGGCAATGCATCCTGATGGTTGACACTATACACTCCAGAACCTCATGTCATATTTTAACCTTGGGTTGCTCCGCTTACCAACTTTTAGCTGCCACACCAGACAGATGGTTCATGAGAACTCGTGAAGCCATGACTTACCCCCTGTGTGGTGTCCTGGAAGTTTGTAGAATTACAAACAGCAACATTGGAACCGATACTAACATCATGAACGCAACCATTGTTGTTATCCCCAAGCAGAGGTTTTGGCACCTGGCCAGTGAGGAGGGTCCACAGCTGTCCTGAACAATCTTGGAATAATGAGGCTATGGGCCAGGATTGCAATGGGATGAGGAAGAGATGCAGGAAATGGAGGAACAAAACATGTGAGGCATGGACAGAAGCTGTTCAATCATGGATGCGTCTAATAATCATCGAAACATCCTATTCCATTTTCTCTCCCATCTGCATTTTCCCCATCTTTACACAATCGTGTGTCGCTGAACAGTTATTTAGTAGGTCTGTTTCCCATTCTAGTACTAAATGTACAAAATTGCCAATCCAATTTAATCAGTTTCTCAAAGTTCAGCAAACATTTGCATTAATTTTTATCATATCAATAGATTTAACTAGCAGGTTAAGTAGTTGATCACATAAATCTGCTGCAATTTTATTCCAATAGTCAATGGACAATAGACAATAGGTGCAGGAGTAGGCCATTCGGCCCTTCGAGCCAGCACCGCCATTCAATGTGATCATGGCTGATCATCCCAGTCAGTACCCCGTTCCTGCGTTCTCCTCATATCCCCTGCCTCAATACAATACAATACAATACGGGTTTATTCGTCACATTGCACATAAAGTGCAAGTGAAATGAATTTGTCAGCAGCGATACAATGAGAAAGAACACACAATACACAATAAAAATTTAACACAAACATCCACCACAGCATTCATCACTGTGGTGGAAGGCACAAAAATTGTCCAGTCGGGACCAAAGTCCAGAGCCAGTCCATAGTTGGCTCTTCCCCACCGGAGACTGCGGCTTCAGGATGGTGTAGGCCGCAGGTCGGCGGTCGAAGATTTAAAGTCCCCGCCGCGCCGCAGCCAGAAGCACCGCAGACCGCAGGGCCGGCGGTCGAAGCTCCCCTCTAGAGGTGATGGTAAGTCCACGCCAGGTCCGCGGTAGAAGTTGGCCGCGGGCCGGCGGTGGAAGCTCCTTCTTCCCCCGGGTCCCCCACGAGAGATCCCGGGCTGCAGACGCCGCGCCAGCTGGAGCTGTGCAGACTGCGGCTTCAGGCTGCCGCGGGCCAGCGAAACGGAGTGCTCCCCTCCAGCGAGGGCTCGCCCGCTCCACGCCGAGAGTCCACGCTGCGCCCGCTGTTGAAGCCCCGGGCGCGTCTCCGGGAAAGTCCACGCCGATCCTCGTTGTTAGGCCACGGGGGAGGCGACCTGGAAAAAGTCGCCTCTCCGTGGAGGAGGCGACCGAAACGGTTTCCCCCACACCACCCCCCACACAAAACACACAAAGAAACACAAAAAACATATTTTAAAACATACTAAAAAAACAAAAAAAGTTGGAAAAAAATGACTCTGCCATCTTTAAGAGGTCTATCTAGCTCTCTCTTGAACGTATCCAGAGAACCGGCCTCCTCCTTACTTAGACAGAGAATTCTTAGACAGAGAATTCCACGGACTCACAACTCTCTGTGTGAAAAAGTGTTTCCTCATCTCCGTTCTAAATGGCTTACCCCTTATTCTTAAACAGTGACCCCTGGTTCTGGACTCTCCCAATATCGGGAACATGTTTCCTGCATGCTTACTTTCGGACCTAAACAAGTGAATCGCATTCTTCTCCATTCAACATATGGTTAAATTTATTAGCTCACAAATCATCAGACGAATATTGAACCCATTGTTCTTCCCATCACATCGCCTATATTAGTTGAATATAAAACATTCAGCACAGTGATGGACAATTGGCAAGGAAGGTAAGTGGACATAGTGGCGTAGAAAGTTCAAGTGTGTTTAATTGACATATGTAATAAAACAAACTATGTAATTGTTACTTACGGCAGCATAACATAATAATAGATAACATAATTAAAGGTTCAAAAAATAAAAAGTCCCAAAAAATCCGGAGGCCCGTAGTGGAAACAAGAAAGTTCATGGTTTAGTTGGTGTTTGCATTTTCATGGCCTGATGGTTGTTGGGAAGAAGCTGTTCCTGAACCTGTAGTGCACAGTGTTTTATAGTCTTGTACCTGCTTCCCGATAGCAGGAATGAAATGAGAACATGGCCAGGGTGGTGTGGACCTCTGATGATGCTGGTTTCCTTTTAGAGGCAGTGCCTTCTATAGATCCCTTCAATGGTGGGGAGATCAGTTGACTGGGCAGTGTCCACCACTTGTTTGAAATCTCTTTCATACCTGGGCATTCGAGTTGCCAAACTCAGCCATGATGCAAGTAGACAATATGCTCTCTACATTGCACCTGTAGAAATTCATTGATGTTACAAAACTCCTCAATCTTCTGAGGAAGTAGAAGCGTCGATGGGCTTTCTTTGATTGTATCAATGTGCTAGGTCCAGTTTCTGTGTAGCAAATACAGCAGACAGACATTGTGGAAGGGCACAAACCATCACTTTGGCTGTGACACCAATGCATACATGAAGAAATGAAAGAATGATTTACTTACTGAAGATATGCAAACTATAAATAAAAAAGAGAAAGAATTGGAAACACCCTACAGGATCAATTAGCATTTGTAAAAAGAGAAACAGAATGGATATTTCAGATTGAAGATCCTCTATCAGAACCGTAAAGGTTAGTTACCAATGTCTTTTCAACCTATTTGTAATGATGGCCATTTTTTACAGGGTTCCAGAGGAGATCCTGGGCCCTCAGGAAAGAATGCGGCAAAAGGAATAAAAGGAGACCATGTAAGAGTTTTTGAATTGATCAAATTGAATGTTACACCTTCAATTGCTTTGCATCATTACTCTACATGTGACAATGTATTTTTAGTTTAGTTTAGATACAGCGTGGAAACAGGCCATTCGGCCCACCCACTCTGCGCCCACCAGCGATCCCCACACATTAACCCTATCCTACACACACAAGGGACAATTTACAATTATACCAAGCCAATTAACCTACAAACCTGTACGTCTTTGGAGCGTGGGAGGAAACCGAAGATCTCGGAGAAAACCCACGGTCATGGGGAGAACGTACAAACTCCATACAGACAGCACCCGTAGTCAGGAACGAACCCGAGTCTCTGGTGCTGTAAGGCATCAACTCTACTGCTATGCCACCGTGCTTGTGTTACTTTATATTAATTCCTGAATTTTATTTCCTTAAAGGGACAAGAAGGGCCAAGCGGTGAGAAAGGATCAAAGGTAAGCATTTCATCATGGAGGGTCTTATGAAAACCAGGTAACTGAGGCAGAAGGCAGGAGCCATGCATTGGTAGTGCCCAGAAATAGTCACCAACTGATGTTGATGTTGCAGATTGTTAGCCCTCTATTCAGGTGATTTGCACAAGCCTGCAGATGGAATGAGCAACAGCAACATGGTGTTTCAATGCGCCATTGGAGGAAGTTGCGTTCAAAGGTACTGCATGTATGCAAAGAGAAAAGGGTAGGAAGCACAAGAAGAGCAGGAGAAATAGAGGGAAAACAGGATTGAAATTCCAAGAGTTCAGCCCACTGTGATGATTGGATTTTAACTTGCTGGCTTGACAATCAGCAGAGCATCTCTATCCCACAGGAGAAAATCAGATTAAAGGTTGATATCATGACAGTATGGATTTACTGACTGAACCATCACCTGTAAGGTGAGTTTTAAAGTAGGCCATTAAACCATGGTAACATCTTAACAATCTCTCTGACTGGACAATCTGTCCAATACAATTCTTTTTTTAAGCAATACAGAATAATCCTCAGGATTAATATCTTAAATAAAGCCATCAAGATGATAAATATATGCAAAATCTCTCTGTAACTTGGAAACTCAAACAGAAAAACCAAGGACGTCAATTGAGTGCATTCATCAATGTTACTCATCCCGGGGCAAATGGCACATCTCCCACAGAGTATTTGATCATCTGTTATTATTATCTATGATTATTTTAGCTTTTAATGAGATTCTCAAAGAGAGTTAATTTCTAAAGCTGCAGATTGATGGAGCTTTATTTGGTTTTGATGTGAATTGGGAGTTATAGGACAGGAAGAGGCAGTCGGGTGAAATTTCACAGAGGTTAATCCTTTTGCAAAATATCTCTCTGATGCTTCAGCTCCCTTGGCTATGCCCTGCCTTGTTGGAAAGGCCGAACTCAGTCGTTGAATGGCCTTCTCTCGTTTCAGGTTTGCTAACGTCGTGGAGATGCCTTTTAGCATAGATTTGGGTCACCACTGAAGCAGCTGCAAACTGGATTCAAAACAAGAAAGCAGCTGTCAAATTAGGCAGACTCTCCTTCTTCCCCACTGCACGAATACCATGCAATAGATTACCATTTTCCACTAATTAGTTTTATTTTTCAGGGTGACATTGGATTAATGGGACCCCCTGGCCCACCGAGATTGGTAAATTATCTTTACTTACTTTTTGTAGTATAATCTGAACGAATTTTAAACCTTCAGGTAGAGGAGACGTTGTCTCCCACATTACTAGGATAATGTTACGTGGTTTAAAGGGGCAGAGTTCACAGGTCAAATGTCAATGGCAAACTTTTATTGCAGTGATAAGATTGTATTTTTCTGATCAAAGTGCCTGAGTGGCATAGACTAAAAAACAGTGTCCTCAGGTGCTACCTGCTGAATCTTGTACATTATCCCTGTGATGATATTGATTTTCATGGGTGCTCCAATTCCTACTATTGTGCTGGTAGATTAATTGGCTATTGCACTTCACCCCTAGTGTAGGTCGGTGATAGGAGAATCGGGGAGAGTTGATGGTTATGTGTGACAGATTAGAAGAGTTCAGGGAAATAAGAGAAAGAACAGGACTGATGAAAATGTATTGAGAGCCAACATAGACACGTTGAACTAAGTCGCCTGCTTCTATGTCATTAGAAAATACGAGAATGAGAATGTATCACCTGTACATGATACTAAAATAGTAAAAGTAGTTTCTTCGTATTGCACCTTCACCATTTCCTATGGAAGGAAACTGGGACAGACGATGGCAGGTTCCTTGTTGATCTGGGTTGAGTTAAAGTTTGTTACGTTGGTCCTTAGTGTCCCTAATAAGGAAAGCATCACTGAATGGTGCTGTGTGTGAGCAGTAACTGAGGGTAGGTATAAACTCTGTTGCGATGCCTCTGCTGTTATTTCCTATTATCTAAACTGTCTCACATGCCCATCAACTCTTCCCGATTATCTTATCATCAACCTACCCAAGGTGTAATTTACAGTAGACAGTTTTCATACCGTCTCATGTTTGGATTTAGGACGAAACTGGAACATCCAGGTGCTCATTGTAACTCTTTAGGGCCATGGCGAACAAAATTAAAATAAATAGATGGCCCATTCATCGAGGTCACACAAGAAGAGTAGCTTCTGTATATTGAGACCTGCTGCCACTAATATTTTTACCAGCAGACGTTAACTGTGAAACATTTTGAAGGCCGTGTGCATGTCTGTTTGCACATGTGTGTATAGGCTAGTTTGCATGAACTACCATGCATCGTGATGAGAACCTTCTCCCCCTACCGAATGTAGCCCAGGGTAGACAAAAGTGCTGGAGAAACTCAGCGGGTGCAGCAGTATCTATGGAGTGAAGGAAATAGTAGCCCATATCCAAACATTCAAAGGAAACCTGTCACCTTAACAAGATACACATCTCAAACTAGGTGAGGTGACGGGTTCCTTTTATCAATGGCTCTTGTCTGAAATGGCCTATTGATAAATGGAAATAGCAAGTAAATAGCATTAAACACATCCATGTATCCAATGAATGTGAACAAGAAACTACTTTCTTAAATTCTCTCATGATGGTTTGGTTAATTTAGAATCCCTGGGCCAGTATTTTTTTAAGAAGACCTTTTCCCTCTTAAGCTATCCTTCACCTGTTAGCTTCATGAAAGCAGTTTGCACCGTATGTTTTAATTGAATGTTGTTGGTGAGCTCATTTTTTTTAATGGATCATCAGAATATGGTGCCAAAGAATCAAATCATCCAACTTGCGGCCATCCAACTTTTCGCCACCTCCAACGGGATCTCACCACTGGCCACATCTCCTCCCCTTTCGGCTTTCCGCAGAGACCGCTCCCTCCATAACTCTCTGGTCAATTCGTCCCTTCCCACCCAAGCCACCCCCTCCCCTGGTACTTTCCCTTGCAACCGCAGGAAATGCTACACTTGTCGCTTTACCTCCCACCTCGACTCCATCCAAGGACCCAAGCAGAATCTTCACCTGAACCTCCTCCAACCTCATCTATTGCATCCGATGTTCTAGGTGTCAACTGCTCTACATTGGTGAGATCAAGCGCAGGCTTGGCGATCGCTTCGCCCAGCAACTCCGCTTAGTTTGCATTAACCAACCTGATCTACCGGTGGCTCAGCACTTCAACTCCCCATTCCGAATACAACCTTTCTGTCATGGGCCTCCTCCATGGCCAGAGTGAGTCCCACTGCAAATTGGAGGAGCAGCACATTTCGCTTGGGCAGTTTACACCCCAGCTGTATGAACATGTGGGACATGTGAACATGAAGATATGTGAAAAGAAAGAGATTAGTTAAAACAAATGTAGGTCCCTTGCAGTCAGAAACAGGTGAGTTGATCATGGGGAACAAGGATATGGCGGACCAATTGAATAACTACTTTGGTTCCGTCTTCACTAAGGAAGACATAAATAATCTGCCGGAAATAGCAGGGGACCGCGGGTCAAAGGAGTTGGAGGAATTGAGTGAAATCCAGGTTAGCCGGGAAGTGGTGTTGGGTAAATTGAATGGATTAAAGGCCGATAAATCCCCAGGGCCAGATAGGCTGCATCCCAGAGTACTTAAGGAAGTAGCTCCAGAAATAGTGGATGCATTAGTAATAATCTTTCAAAACTCTTTAGATTCTGGAGTAGTTCCTGAGGATTGGCGGGTAGCAAACGTAACCCCACTTTTTAAGAAGGGAGGGAGAGAGAAAACGGGGAATTACAGACCAGTTAGTCTAACATCGGTAGTGGGGAAACTGCTGGAGTCAGTTATTAAAGATGGGATAGCAGCACATTTGGAAAGTGGTGAAATCATTGGACAAAGTCAGCATGGATTTACAAAAGGTAAATCATGTCTGACGAATCTTATAGAATTTTTCGAGGATGTAACTAGTAGCGTGGATAGGGGAGAACCAGTGGATGTGGTGTATCTGGACTTCCAGAAGGCTTTCGACAAGGTCCCACATAAGAGATTAGTATACAAACTTAAAGCACACAGCATTGGGGGTTCAGTATTGATGTGGATAGAGAACTAGCTGGCAAACAGGAAGCAAAGAGTAGGAGTAAACGGGTCCTTTTCACAATGGCAGGCAGTGACTAGTGGGGTACCGCAAGGCTCAGTGCTGGGACCCCAGCTATTTACAATATATATTAATGATCTGGATGAGGGAATTGAAGGCAATATCTCCAAGTTTGCGGATGACACTAAGCTGGGGGGCAGTGTTAGCTGTGAGGAGGATGCTAGGAGACTGCAAGGTGACTTGGATAGGCTGGGTGAGTGGGCAAATGTTTGGCAGATGCAGTATAATGTGGATAAATGTGAGGTTATCCATTTTGGTGGCAAAAACAGGAAAGCAGACTATTATCTAAATGGTGGCCGACTAGGAAAAGGGGAGATGCAGCGAGACCTGGGTGTCATGGTACACCAGTCATTGAAAGTAGGCATGCAGGTGCAGCAGGCAGTGAAGAAAGCGAATGGTATGTTAGCTTTCATAGCAAAAGGATTTGAGTATAGGAGCAGGGAGGTTCTACTGCAGTTGTACAGGGTCTTGGTGAGGCCACACCTGGAGTATTGCGTACAGTTTTGGTCTCCAAATCTGAGGAAGGACATTATTGCCATAGAGGGAGTGCAGAGAAGGTTCACCAGACTGATTCCTGGGATGTCAGGACTGTCTTATGAAGAAAGACTGGATAGACTTGGTTTATACTCTCTAGAATTTAGGAGATTGAGAGGGGATCTTATAGAAACTTATAAAATTCTTACGGGGTTGGACAGGCTAGATGCAGAAAGATTGCTCCCGATGTTGGGGAAGTCCAGGACAAGGGGTCACAGCTTAAGGATAAGGGGGAAATCCTTTAAAACCGAGATGAGAAGAACTTTTTTCACACAGAGAGTGGTGAATCTCTGGAACTCTCTGCCACAGAGGGTAGTCGAGGCCAGTTCATTGGCTATATTTAAGAGGGAGTTAGATGTGGCCCTTGTGGCTAAGGGGATCAGAGGGTATGGAGAGAAGGCAGGTACGGGATACTGAGTTGGATGATCAGCCATGATCATATTGAATGGCGGTGCAGGCTCGAAGGGCCGAATGGCCTACTCCTGCACCTAATTTCTATGTTTCTATGTTTCTATGTAACATTGACCTCCAATTTCAGGGAGTCCCTGCTTTCTCCCTCCTTCCCCTCCCCATTCTCCCACAGCCTACTGTCTCCACCTCTTCCTTTCTTCTTCCCGCCACCCCCCCCACCCCCACATCAAGCTGAAGAAGGGTCTCGACCCGAGACTATTCACATATTCCTTCGCTCCATAGATGCTGCCTCACCCACTGAGTTTCTCCAGCATTGTTGTCTACATCCAACATGGCTAACAGTTTCCAGAGCTGTGTTGCATTGATTCCTTCTCGCAGCTGATAGTTTTTCCTTTGAAAAATGTACTGAAAATATATTCCTTCCTGAATCCAGTCCATAGAATTCTACAACAAAACCTTCGCTTTTTAAATGTTCTCACAGTTCTTTTGAAGATATCCAAATGACTGGATTCTATCTCTGTGCTCTGCAGTGGCTTTAACTATAATGCTGAAATATGTGAATAACACTGAAAATATGTGAAAGTAGTAACCATTCAATGCGTCAATTTAAAGGATTATTATGTTCACTCTTTAAAAAAAAAATCTATATTTGACAGTTCAATATATAGACACGTTTAAGCAGATAAATACAGCTAATGGAGAATATACGTAATGCTAGAGAATACTAAAGCATAAATCATGGAGTGACAAGTACTAGCAGTCAACTGCTATAAATACAAGAAGAAGAACAAGAAAAATGAGAATGGAGAGGGCAAGCTGCTGCTGACAAAAATCTTGACCAACTTAATTTTCAACTCTCATAAAGCTTCTTGTCTTTTCTTTTGTTTCAGGGAGTGGCTTCAGGATATGCCCTGCAAAAATTTGGAATTCCTGTAAGTTTTTTTAATTCTCAAGCTTTCCCACAACCTTTGCTCGCTTCTGTGGGCAATTGGTCAAAGCTTCTAGGAATCAGGGCAATCTCAAATCAGAAATTTAAGAGCAATGGATGTCAATGTCGATTGAATGTGAATGTGAAATGTGAATATGGAAAGCAAAAACCTTCTGGAGAAGTCAGGAGTTCTGGAGCAATGAGGAAAGAATAACTTAAGTTCGTAGATGGTTCATAGCTAATTCATGCACATGACCAATATCCTTTCCTTATCCCTTTCTTTTATCCTGACTAGCAGAGGAAGTGGTCTACTCTTGGGAAATAGAGCAGAGCTGGTGAACTGTGTCAGCGAGGGCACACCTTGAACCAGTGACCATTGTTCCATTTGTCATAGAATAGTCATGGAAAAGGACAGAACTGCTCCACAAGTTAAAATGGGATGAGGCAACTGTTAATGGTATTAGGCAGTAAAAGATTATTGGAATAGGTTATTTGCTGGCAAAGGGTTCCCAGCAGGCAGGAGGCTTTAAAATGTGAGATAGCAAGAGTTCAAGGTCGTGGTGAAGGGAAATTAGTAGAGATTGGAGTAGAGAAGCCTGGATGACAAGATATTGAGCTTCTGGTCAGTAAAAAAGGAAGCATGGGTCAGCTACAGGCACCTGGGATTGTGGAATCCTTGGACAAGTTTAGTAAGAGTGAAGGAGGCTGAGGGGTGAATTTGTATTTTTTTAAATCACAAGGGCCATAGATAAAGTAGAAAATGTCTTTTTACCATAAAGGGCATCTAAAACTAGATAGCATAGGTTTAGGGTGAGAGGGGAAATATTTAAATGGGATGTGAGGGACAACTTTTTCAGAGGATGGTGAATATATGGAACGAGCTGCCAGAAGGATTCGTAGAGGTAGGTACAATTACAACGTTTAATAGACTTGGATAGGTACATGGGTAGGAAATATTCAAAAGCATATGGGTCAAACGCAGGCAAATGGTACAAACTTAGGAAGGTTCCTGAGTCAGCAAGGATGTTGGGCTGATGGGCCTGTTTCCACACTGTATGACTCATAAGCATAAGTGGGAACTGAATAAATTATAGTCAATGTGCAAAATTGCTGTACTATCTGCTGATTTTTCATTCTTATCAAGGCATGGTAAACTCACATCACCTTTTACCTTCATTAATGTTTGCCCCACCAAAGGTAGGCATTTGAAAAGGGAGTTAGATTACACCTTTGATGATCTGAGATGGTCACTTTGATGCTGAAAATTAGTTCTTCTGCTTTTTTTTCAGTAGATTGAAGCTATTTATGTTAGACATGGAACCAGTGTCCATGGAGACAACTTCCTTGACCATAACTGTTTACTAGTTGTACTGAAATTCCAGTCTGCTCAGCTAACAATACTTATATTGAGAGCTTTACATCATTAAAAAATCAGACCTTGACACTCACACCAGCTTTGAGGAGGAACTCCAATTGTTCTGCAGAGCACCCCAAATGTTTGTTTTATGTTGCTTCAGGAAGATAGATTAAATGTCCACAATATAATACAGTTAGTGAGATGCTGTATCTTTCTTATGAAGGAACCAGAACAGATCACCCTTAATTTTTAATTGCTGCTGTCAATACAATAACTTACAACCTAAACTCACATCATATAGGAAAGCATCACAAGGCATTTCACAAGTGCATATTCTATGGAAATTGATACCAAACATAAAGGACATTAGGGCAGATGCCCAGATATGTGGTTATAAACAGATTTAAAAATGAAAATGGAGTTAGATACATAGAAAATAGATACATATAAAATAGGTGCAGGAGTAAGCCATTCAGCCCTTCAAGCCAGCACCGCCATTCAATGTGATCATGGCTGATCATCCCCAATCAGTACCCCGTTCCTGCCTTCTCCCTATATCCCCTGACCCTGCTATCTTTAAGAGCCCTATCTTAAAAGTACTCTCTCTTGAAATAATCCAGAGAACCGGCCTCCACCGCCCTCTGAGGCAGAGAATTCCACAGACTCACAACTCTCTGTGAGAAAAAGTGTTTCCTCGTCTCCATTCTAAATGGCTTTCCTCTTATTCTTAAACCGTGGCCCCTGGTCCTGGACTCCCCCAACATGGGGAAAGTGCTTTTTGCCTCTTGTGTGTCCAAACTCTTGATAATCTTATATGTTTCAATAAGATACCCTCTCATCCTTCTAAATTCCACAGTATACAAGCCCAGCGGCTCCATTCTCTCAGCATATGACAGTCCCGCCATCCCTGGAATTAACCGTGTAAACCTATGCTACACTCCCTCAATAGCAAGAATGTCCATCCTCAAATTAGGGGACCAAAACTGCACACAATACTCCAGGTGTGGTCACACTAGGACCCTGTACAACTGCAAAAGGACCTCTTTGCTCCTATACTCAACTCCTTTTGCTATAAAGGCCAACATGTCATTCGCTTTCTTCACTGCCTGCTGTACTTGCATGCTTACTTTCATTGATTGATGAACAAGGATCCCCAGATCCCATTGAACTTCCCCTTTTCCCAACTTGACACTATTTAGATAGTAATCTGCCTTCCTGGTTTTGCTGCCAAAGTGGTAACCTCACATTTATCCACATTAAACTGCATCTGCCATGCTTCTGCCCACTCATCCAACCTGTCCAAGTCACCCTGCATTCTCATAGCATCCTCCTCACAGTTCACACTGCCACCCAGCTTTGCGTCATCTGCAAATTTTCTAATGTTACTTTGAATCCCTTCATGTAAATCATTGATGTATATTGTAAATAACCGTGTCCCAGCACCAAGCCTTGCGGTACCCCACTAGTCACTGCCTGCCATTCTGAAAGGGACCCGTTAATCCCTACTCTTTGTTTCCTGTCTGCCAACCAATTCTCTATCCATGTCAGCACTCTACCCCCAATACCATGTGCCCTAATTTTGCCCACTAATCTCCTATGTGGGACCTTATCCAAATGCTTTCTGAAAGTCCAGGTGCACTACATCCGCTGGCTTTCCCTTATCCATTTTCCTAGTTATATCCTCAAAAAATTCCAGAAGATTAGTCGAGCATGATTTACCTTTGGGACTTGGACCATCTTACCATATATGGAGGCTATAATGACTACATTAGCACAGAGGGATCCAGTGCTTGCCTTATCTCTGCACAAAAACATCGCCATTTGGTATATTGACCCTTGTAGGTTTAAACCACTAATTTTAGCCAGGCACAGTTGACAAGATCCTGCAAACCAGGAAACATTTTCCAGTAATATTTGTATTTTTGTAAAACAATTTTTGTAAATGTCTGCATGAGAGGTTGTGCAAGTGAAGAATCCAATGATTCCTGTGATTGAGGTGTTTATTTACCTAAATAATTTCTCACAGATTATTAATAATGGTATTGGTATATATTGTCACGTGCATTGACATGCAGTAAAAATCTTTGCTTTCTGTGCTTTCCAGGCAAATCATAACATCCAAGGGTACATCAGATAGTGCAAAAGAGAAAATTAAAAGATTGCAGATTATAGAGTTACAATTACCAAGGAAGAGCAGATTATAAAACAGGGCAAGGGGAGATAGTCATTCTTCACTATAAACCCATTTGCTGTCAGAAATTTGACTAAACATTCCACTCTGCTTCCTTAAAGGACTCTGTGTCTACATTGCATCAGTATGAAGATGCCACCTTCCTTGCCAATTCCATGGCTAAGGGTTATCCTTGATGAAATTACCAGAGCACCTCTCAGTACAATCTCTTTTCTATCTGAATTATCAACTTTTTCTCATTTAATCTCTCCTGCCTCCCACCCCATCATTAACATCTCGTTATTCTTGATACTCTTTTCTCCTTTACCTGCCTCTGTACTTGCTTGGCAATTGGAATTAGTGTAGATAGGCATCAAAGTCACGTGGACAAGCTTGGCCGAAGGAGCCTATTTATGTGCTGTAAGATTTGATGACTCTCATCCAGTGCAGAAGTATAGACTTAATTTTAATGAAAACCTCAGGAACTTGGAAGCAAAATATCAAGATTGAACCATTGGGAACCCAGTGGCATACTGAGAAGCAAACAGTTTAGATGTGTTAAGGACTGTAGAGGAAACAAGACCACCAATGTTATGCCATTGAGATAAATAAGGCAAAAAGAATCCCAATATTTAAGAAGGCCGCAGTTTCATCAAGCTGTGTGTTCCTGGAAGGGAAGAGACAATAAACGGAACCAAATATTGAAACAAAAAAAAACACTCCAAACACTCAGAAAATATATCTAGCCAATTCAGCACAATCTTGAGTTGGCTCTGCACATGTAAAGGTGGTAAAATCCATCCTCACCACCCTTTGCTTCCTTATAGGGGTCAAAAGGAGACAAAGGAATGCACGGAAACCCTGGATTAAAGGTAGAATGTTAATATAGAGCTCTCTCTTTTCAATTGTATTGTTCATCTTGAACCACTATGCATAACCACTCATCTACTCTGATCCATATTTTTAGGGAGAAATGGGAGAAATTGGGCTACCTGGACTTAATGGAGAACCAGGATTGGAGGTATTTATAAGTTAGATGTTTTCTGACTTACTTTAGCCATGAGATTTCTGTTTGATTTTTTATTTTAGTGTAACTTGAAGCAGCAGATTTTTGAGGTGACTATTATATATTATTTTGTTATGTGACCAAAAACAATTTTGTTGTATTCTTGATATTGCATTGTGAATATCGAGACTTTGCAATTTAGCCACATCGAGTGTGTTGTAGTTCTGAATTCCAACTGCTTCACAGGGTCGACCAGGATTACCAGGTCTGATAGGCCCCAAAGGATTAAAAGGAGAAATCGTAAGTATGTCTTGAACATCTTTATATCTCACATTTTGAAGTCCGTTTTGTATTTAGAAACATAGAAACATGGAAAATAGTTGCAGGAGGAGGCCATTCGGCCCTTCGAGCCAGCACCACCATTCATTGTGATCATGGCTGATCGTCCCCAATCAATAACCCGTGCCTGCCTTCTCCCCATATCCCTTGATTCCACTAGTCCCTAGAGTATCTAATTTTCTCTTAAATCCATCCAGTGATTTGGCCTCCATTGCCCTCTGTGACAGAGAATTCCACAAATTCACAACTCTCTGGGTGAAAATGTTTTTTTCTCACCTCAGTCTTAAATGGCCTCCCCTTTATTCTAAGACTGTGGCCCCTGGTTCTGGAACATTCCCAACATTGGGAACATTGTTCCTGCATCTAGCTTGTCCAGTCCTTTTATAATTTTATATGTTTCTATAAGATACCCCAAATCATCCTTTTGTGGAGGAAGTTCAGCTTCCTGCTGACCCCACTACCACTCCCAAATCCATGTTAATTTTCAGAACATTTATAATTTCCTGTTTGAATAACCAGTTGTTACTAATCCTTTGTTTAAACGTTGCTTAGTTTAGTTTAGAGATGCAGTGTGGAAACAGGAATAGCCCTATTGCACCTGTTCTGTCATTAAACTGGATCAGGCTTTGGTGCTTGCATCTTCACTGCATTCATCAACTTTATTACACCATGAACATTAACTATGTACATATGTTGGAACAGATGGGGTAAACAATAATGGTAAATTCAAGGGAAAGATTGATAAGATAGGAGAGAGTGTCCAGCTTTAAGTTTCTGGGCACTCACATTTCAGAGGATCTCACATGGTCCACCAACACCGCTGTGCTGGTCAAGAAGGCACAGCAACGACTGTTCTTCCTGAGGACATTAAAAAAGACTGGTCTGCCCCAACAGCTGCTGACAACGTTCTACCGCTGCACCACAGAGAGCATATTAACGTATGGCATCTCTGTGTGGTATCTCAGCTGCACGGAGGCGGAGAGGAGAGCTCTTCAGCGCGTCGTCCACAGAGCGCAGAGGATCATTGGGACACCGCTACCAGCCTTGGAGGGCATCTACCACACATGGTGCCTCAGGAAGGCCATCAGCATCCATAAAGACTCCTCACACCCTTGTAACGGACTGTTTGAACTACTTCCCTCCGGCAGACGTTACAAGGCCTTCTACGCCCGAACCTCCAGATTCAGAAACAGCTTTATTCCCAGAGCTATAGAGGCTCTGAACCGGCTCTGCTGAGTGCCCCCCACCCCCCCTGGACTGTCTCCCTCGGATGGTCACGTCACACAGCTTATTTATTTATTTTACTTTTCTTTTATATCGGTTGGAAGTTGCATACTAAACCTCGTTGCACTGACGTGCAATGACAATAAAAGATATTATTATTATTATTATTATTATTATTAATATTATAAACTTTTGAGGGAAGGAAGATGATAGAGTTAAATGAGATAAGGTGAAAAACCAATGCCAAGCACATCATCAGTAGTTATTCATTCAAGATCACCCAATAAACAAATATACCAGTTTATCCATATGTACCGTAGTTACATTACCTTCATATTTATGTTGCTTTGCTTGTTGAACTTCATATGTTTAGATTATGAATTGGGCATAAGAGAAATTTCTATCCATTAGACCCAAGAAACTAGATTTGGATAGAATACATTACATTGGTGCTGTTATATGATCCATTATTGACAGTGATAAAAGTGAAAGTCCCCCCATTCTGTTTTGAGATTACAAAAATAGGAACTACAAGATGATCTGGGGGTCATTGTACACATTGTTTTCAAACATTCAAGTGCAGCCAGCAATCAGGAAATCAAGTGACATGTTGGTCTTCATTGCAAGAGGGTTTGAGTACAAGAGCAGGGATGTCTTGCCGCAGCTGAACAGAGCTTCACTGAGACACTAACTGCAGTTTTTTGAGCAACTTCTGAGGAAAAATGTTCTTACGATGGAGAGAAGGCAATGAAGGTTTACTGGGTTGATTCCTGCAATGGCAGCTGTGGATGAACTTCAACGCAGCTAATTCCAACATTTTTTAATGCCTGAAATAAACAGAGTTAGTATTTGTCATTTATTTATGTCATCTTAAAGAAAAACTAAGAACTTCCTTGAAAATGCATGTACATAATCTTCAAATCAAAGCAGGGCTATTGTACTTCAAACTAATTTGACATCTGAACATTTGATGTAACCTTCCATTAAAATATTTTCTACTTTCTAATTATGATCATATCACTGATCAACGAAGAGCTTGATAGACTTTAACAGATTCACTGTATTATTTTATTATAATTATTTTTTTTAAATCTGTGTATTAAATAGCCACAGCTGCTGCCAGTTCTGATTATGATTGCCTAATGACTACTTACTATTTTTTTCTCCTTTGTTATTTACCAGGGATTGACAGGAGAACCGGGCGAACAGGGCAGAAAGGGTGACAAGGTTTTATCTCATTTGATTTTATTGTCATGTTCAGGAATATTTCTGGGATAATTGTAACTTTGTTTTGCAAAAGAATGCAGATCTGCAGTCCATTTTGCACATAATTTAATTTTTAATCCCTTTATCTTTTCATTCATGGGTCATGTGCTAGGAGCATTTATTACCAAGTGCTTGTTTCTTTTAGGGGAAAATGTAGTGTTGTGCACCCTTATCAAACTTCTGTAGGCAATTCTGGGATTAAAGGGGAGAAAGGGGGGAAATTGCAGCTATATCGAGAAATATGATGTGTTTGAGACTAACTTGTTCCGAAAATACAGCATTGCCACAAATTATCTTGTGGTTGCTGTAATTTTTCTCAATTAAAATAAAATGATGTGAGGTGTGAAATGGACAGCCAGTACACTCTTCCACGAATGATCCAGTGATAATAGTTAAAGGTACCCCTATTTTGTCTTGAGATTGCAAAAAATGGGAAATACAAAAAAACCTGGGGTTCTATACGTAAGTTGCTTTTAAATATTCAAGTGCAGCAAGCACTTAGGAAGTCAAATAATGTATTGGTCTTCATTTCAGCAGAGTTTGAGTACAGGAGCAAGGATGTCTTGCTGCAGCTGCACAGAGTCTTAGTGAGATCCCAACTGGGGTTTTCTGTGCAGTTTCACTCTGCTTCTCCGAGGAAAGATGTTTTTGCCATGAGAGAATGCAATGAAGGTTTACCATGCTGATTCTTGTGGTAGCAGGATAATGTATGATGAAAGATTTGGTTGATAATGCCTATATTCACCAGTGTTTGGAGAAATTAGAAGGGATCTCATGGAAACCTGTACATTTCTAAAAGGATTAAAGATTAGATACAGGGAGAGTATTCCCAATTACTGGTGAGTTCAGAACCAGGGCTCACAACCTTGTGATATGGGTAGAAATTAGGAATAAGAGGCCATTGCTGGGATGATATTACATCCTTCTGAATAATCAGAATTAGAAGAACAGAAAATGGATGCAAATCACAATAAAGTATGAGAGCAATATGGTTATTGTAGTGTGGTATGTTAACCCAATATTGATCAGTGCAAGGGGCTTAGATGGGGCAGAATGTGTCCAAGAGAGCTCTTTGAGACAATATGTAAAGGGCAGTACCTGAGTTTATCTTAGGAAATTAAACTAGATGAGTGGCTGAAGTTTCAGTGAGACAACAATGTTCACAATCCTGTAATTTGCAATAGCCATGGGAAGAGATAAGGTTGGTCATCAAGTTAAGATCTTGAATTGGAGGAGGTCTGATTTTAGTCTGATTATATGAAATATTGAAAGATAGAATAGGCGGTCAGATCCTTTTCCCAGAGTGGATTTGTCAAATACTGGAGGGCAGAGCATTAACGTCAGGGGGGAAAAGTTTAAAGGAGATGTGTGAGACTAGTTTATTAACACTGAGAGTGTTAGGTGCCTGCAACGTGCTACCAGGGGAAGCAGATATGATTGTGGAATTTAAGAGGCTTTTAGATAGGCACGTGAACGTATAAGGAATGGATCATGTCCAGGCTGAAGGGATTAGTTATGTTTAGCACAGACAACAAGGGCCAAAAGGCCTGTTCCTGTGCTGCAAAGTTCAATGGCATAATCATTATCATGGCGGTATCAAGAGCATTTAATTATCGTCTCTACCAGAAACTGAACATTAATATTCTTATTTGCTGCAGCTTTACAAGCCCATTAATGCAACAAACAATAAATACATATGCAATACAGTAAACTCTCATTATATAAAGGGGGAATGGTATGTTTGTATGAGATTGATGTTGCTGAGATAATTATTTCACCCATCATAACTGGTCCTAGATCCCTGCCCTTTGCCAGGACATGATACCATTTAAGCATGTCATCCTCTCTACTGCTTACATTTTATAGCTTTGACGTTACCATCATGATGACAAGTTGTGTAACCTAGTGCAGGCATCTGTTTGCAGGGAGATTCTGGGGGTGCGCTTGGACTTTCTGGAGAAAAAGGAGACAAAGGTGACCCAGGACTTCCAGGGACAGGGTTACGTGGAAAGCAGGTTTGTGCCCTTGTACACAATGGATATATGCCATATTAAAATACATACACGCAAATTAACACAATGGTGTCTTCCATGATTTCACATCTTTTTGATTAATTTGTTGACTACTAATTACAAATAGGGGCAAATTGGATCGCCTGGCACAAGAGGATCACGAGGACCCAAGGTATTAAAAATTAGCCTGTCCATATAGATTGTACTGTCAAACCATTGTAATTCAAATGTTCAGTTAACAAATGAGGAAAAGCTCCTGAAAACATTGTACCAGAGCTGGTGTACAGATGAAGTGAAAAATTGAAAGATGTACACCAATGGAAAACTTTAATGCTTATTCATTTTCAGAGAAAGTCATGGACCAAATCCACAAGGTACAAACTCTCCAAAAATGTAATCTGTTTCAATTAGAATACCTCTCATTCGTCTAAATGCCCATAAGTACAGGCAGCATAAGAATCTTGTCCACTTGCAAACTGCTGTGAATGCCATAAATTTGCGAAATTACAGAAAATTTGCGAAATTACAGAAATTTGCAATAAACATATATCTTCAGAGAAAGAAACAGAATGAAAGATTCAGGAATGTAAACCCTGTTTCTTCCCCTGCAGATGGTGCTTGGCCTGTGGAGTATTTCCAACATTTTTTATTTTACCAACTATTTGCATTCCTTTTTATGGGATAGCTGTGATAATGAAAGCAGAGCTTGATATCACGCAAGGTGTATTCAAATCAACCCTAAGCATACTTATATGGTCATAATAAAAGTACTAATCTCATGCATCCCTTATCAATGAATGTGGATTTACAAATTTGAATGGTATGTAATGTCATAATCGCTGTTGAAAAAGCACACACTACTCAGTCAGTACATAATTAAATTAATCTGATTAAGATTGATGTGTGCATAAAGATGCAACACTTGTGCCTGGAAATTGACACAAAATCAGTAAAGCATAGTTTATGGATGCATCAGCATATTGTACTCTGCTACTCAATTCTAGTCAATGGAATTAATACATGATTTGGAAAGGCATACACCTATCTATATAAGATCCCACAGTTGACAGTGCATGTCAGAGCAAAAATCAAGCCATGAAGTTAAAGGAATTGTCCGTAGACCTCCGAGATAGGATTGTGTCGAGACACAGATCTGGGGAAGGTGTGCTTAACACTGCCACCCAGGAGAATTTTTAAACTATAAGATTTGCTTAATTCTCAGTGGGTGCATTAGCTTTTATTGAATTTGGAGAAGGAATACTAATATGTAAGTTAGGCTTCTCAGTATAAGGCTAGATATCAGCTCCATCTAGCTTCACAGCACTCTTGCTGCATCCTTGCACATTTTGTTCAATTGTGTTCCGGATTTATTTTATTAGGGTGAGCGTGGATTGCTTGGTCTTCAAGGTCCACAAGGTGAGAAAGGACCACCTGAAAATGGACGCCCTGGCTCTCCAGTAAGTATATAAATATTGTAGAACTCGCATCATCATTTCAATTTCTTTGCAGCACTCCCAGTTCTGAAATTACTCCCACCTACAAAAGCAAGGAATACAATGTCATGCGGATGACATGACCTCCAGGTCCTTCTCTATAAGTCACATGGGATCCTGGACTGTTTCTTCATTGTCTTCTGGAATAACCTACGTAATATCAATCAGTGGCCACAAAGATTGCAACATTTTAAGAAGAAGCCCCATCACTCCATTATTGGGGCAATTGCTAAGAACGTACTCATAAGTAAAAACAAAAACATTAAATGTAGCCATTTATTTCCTTCTTCCTTATCTCCCTTTAGGGTCCAAATGGTCCTCCTGGCGAGCCAGGTTTAAAGGTAAGACCTAATGAATATTACAATAGTGAGACAAATTGAATATTGCAGAATTATCACCTTCAAATTTATTATTGAATACTTTAACCAAATTTTAACCATTATAATTGTGTTAGATGCTTCCATCATGATACTTCACTGTACCCAAATAATTCCAATGTTTTTACTTATGTTACATATATTTGCTTTATGGAATATTCCAATCATTTATCAATCTTAAACCAAAGCAGCTTATACCTGAAATATCACTTCCAGATCAGCAGCCTTTCTTTCTACATACATTGCATTCAGAAAGTATTCAGATCCCATCACTTTTTCCACATTTTGTTGTTACAGCTTTATTTTAAAATGGATTAAATTCATTTTTTTTATCATCAATCTACACACAATACCCCAAAATTACATTTTTACAAAGTAATTAAAAATAAATAACTGAAATATCACATTTACATAAGTATTCAGACCCTTTGCTATGACACTCAAAATTGAGCTTTGGTTCATCCTGTTTCCATTGATTATCCTTAAGATGCTTCTACAACTTGATTGGAGTCCACCAGTGGTAAATTAAATTGATTGGACATGATTTGGAAAGGCATACACCTATCTATATAAGATCCCACAGTTGACAGTGCATGTCAGAGCAAAAATCAAGCCATGAAGTTAAAGGAATTGTCCGTAGACCTCCGGGACAGGATTGTGTCGAGACACAGATCTGGGGAAGGGTATAAAACAATTTCTGCAGCATTTCAGGTCCCAAAGTGCACAGTGGCCTCTGTCATTCTTAAATGGAAGAACTTTGGAACCACCAGAACTCTTCCTAGAGCTGGCCACCCGGCGAAACTGTGCAATCGGGGGAGAAGGGCCTTGGTCAGGGAGGTGACCAAGAACCCGATGGTCACTTTGACAGAGTTCCAGAGTTCCTCTGTGGAGATGGGAGAACCTTCCCGAAGGACAACTATATCTGTAGCACTCCACCAATCAGGCCTTTATGGTAGAGTGGCCAGATGGAAGCCAATCCTCAGTAAAAGGCACATGACAGCTCGCTTGGAATTTGCCAAAAGGCACCCAAATGACTCTCAGACCATGAGAAACAAGATTCTCTGGTCTGATGAAACCAAGATTGAACTCTTTGGGCTTTTTGCCAAGCGTCACCGCTGTGATGGTATTTCAGTCTCAGTCACAGAGGCCGATGTCAGGAAATCCTTCAGAGGGGTGAACCCCCGAAAAGCACCTGGACCTGATGGTATACCCGGTCGTGTTCTAAAAACCTTTGCGGACCAACTGGCTGGAGTTTTTACGGACATTTTCAACCTCTCACTTCTGAGGTCTGAGGTCCCCACCTGCTTTAAGAGGGCATCAATTATACCAATGCCCAAGAAGAGTAAGGTGACGTGCCTCAATGACTATCGACCAGTGGCACTTACGCCGGTGGTGATGAAATGCTTTGAGAGGTTGATCATGGAGCAAATCAACTCCTACCTCGACAAAAACCTGGACCCACTGCAGTTCGCTTACCGCCACAACAGATCAACGGTTGATGCGATCTCGCTGGCCCTCCACTCCGCTCTGGACCACTTGGACAACAAAAACTCATATGTCAGGCTGTTATTCATCAATTACAGCTCGGCATTTAACACAATCATCCCCTCCAAGCTGGTTACCAAACTCGCAGAACTGGGTCTCTGCGCATCCCTCTGCAATTGGATCCTCGACTTCCTCATTCACAGACCACAGTCTGTTCGTATTGGTGGAAATGTGTCAGCCTAGATAACAATCAGCACGGGAGCACCTCAAGGCTGCGTGCTCAGCCCCCTGCTGTACTCACCCTATACTCATGACTGCGTAGCCAGTCACAGTGCGAACTCCATCATCAAGTTCGCTGACGACACGACTGTTGTGGGACATATCACTGATGGGGATGAGTCAGAGTACAGAAGAGAGATCGAGCAATTGTCCATATGGTGCCAGCGCAATAACCTGGCCCTCAACACCAGCAAAACCAAGGAACTGATTGTGGACTTTGGAAGGAGTAGGAGGGGGACCCACAGCCCCATCTATATCAACGGGTCGATGGTTGAAAGGGTCAAGAGCTTCAAATTCCTGGGCGTGCACATCTCTGAAGATCTCTCCTGGTCCGCGAACACTAATGCAATTATCAAGAAAGCTCATCAGTGCCTCTACTTCCTGAGAAGATTATGGAGAGTCGGTTTGTCAAGGAAGACTCTCTCTAACTTCTACAGGTGCACAGCAGAGAGCATGCTGACCAGTTGCATCGTGGCTTGGTTCGGCAATTTGAGCGCCCTGGAGAGGAAAAGACTACAAAAAGTAGTAAACACTGCCCAGTCCATCATCGGCTCTGATCTTCCTTCCATCGAGGGGATTTATCGCAGTCGCTGCCTCAAAAAGGCTGGCAGCATCATCAAAGACCCACACCATCCTGGCCACACACTCATCTCCCTGCTACCTTCAGGTAGAAGGTACAGGAGCCTGAAGACTGCAACAACCAGGTTCAGGAATAGCTACTTCCCCACAGCCATCAGGCTATTAAACCTGGCTCGGACAAAACTCTGATTATTAATAACCCATTTTCTGTTATTTGCACTTTATCAGTTTATTTATTCATGTGTGTATATATTTATATTATGGTATATGGACACACTTATCTGTTTTGTAGTAAATGCCTACTATGTTCTGTGTGCTGAAGCAAAGCAAGAATTTCATTGTCCTATACAGGGACACATGACAATAAACTCACTTGAACTTGAACTTGGAGGAAACCAGGCACCGCTCATCACGGTGAAGCATGGTGGTGGCAGCATCATGCTGTGGGGATGTTTTTCATCGGCAGGAACTGGGAGACTAATCAGGATCGGGGGAAAGATGAACGGAGCAAAGTACAGAGAGATCCTTGATGAAAACCTGCTCCAGAGAGTTCTGGAACTCAGACTGGGGCGGAGGTTCACCTTCCTATAGGACAACGACCCTAAGCACACAGCCAAGACAACGCAGGAGTGACTGCGTGACAAGTCTGTGAATGTCCTTGAGTGGCCCAGCCAGAGCCCGGACTTGAACCCGTTCGAACATCTCTGGAGGGACCTGAAAATAACTGTGCATCGACGCTCCCCATCCAACCAAACAGAGCTTGAGAGGATCTGCAGAGAAGAATGGGAGAAATTACCCAAATACAGGTGTGACAAGCTTGTAGTGTCACACCCAAGAAGACTTGAGGTTGTAATCGCTGCCAAAGGTGCCTCAACAAAGTGCTGAGTAAAGGGCCTGAATACTTATGCAAATGTGATATTTCAGTTATTTCTTTTTAATTACTTTGCAAAAATTTATAATCACCTGTTTTTGCTTTTATATTATGGGGTATTGTGTGTAGATCGATGATTAAAAAAAAAGAATTTAATCCATTTTAGAATAAGGCTGTAACGTAACAAAACGTGGGAAAAAATGAAGGAGTCTGAATACTTTCTGAATGCACTATCGATGACAATTTGAAGTAATAAATATAGTCTGCCTTAGCTTTGGGATAATTAATAACGAGTGACATAAGGAACTGCAGTGGCTGGTTTACAAAAAAAAAGACACAAAATACTGGAGTAAATCAGATTGGGCAGCATTTTTGGGGAACATTGTCAGGCAACGTTTCAGGTCAGGACCCTTCTTCACACTGATTGTAGTAGGAGGGAGAAAGCTGGAATAGAGGTGGGGGTGGGACAAAGCCTGGCAAGGGATATGTGGGGATAGACACAAAGTGCTAGAATAACTCTGCGGGTCAGGCAGTATATCTGGAGAAAAAGGATGGGTGACATTTTGGGTCGGGATCCTTCTTCACACTGAAAGTAGAGGAGAGGGAATTGGAGGTAAGAAAATGGCAGAACAAAGCACCAAATGAACGCCTTCATTGTTGGGTGGGGAAGTCAAAGAGGTGGTTACAGTTACAAAGTTTAAAAGACATTTGGACAGGTATATGGATAGGATCTCTTTAGAAGGATTTAGGTTAAATACAAAAATTTGGTCAGCATAGAAAGGTTGTGCCAAAGGACCTGTTTCCATGCTGTATTACTAAACTAAGTAGGATTATGAGTGAAAGGAGAATGTTAAGAGACTTCACAAAAATATGGGCAAGTTGAGTGCATAGGCGAGAACATAATGTTGAAAAATACGGTGTACATGGCAGAAAATCAGACTGTTTGTTAAATGCTAATGTTAATGTCCATCAGGACCATGTACACACGTCAATGGAGGACAAATGGTGTGTTTACCTTTATAACAAGAGTGAAGTAACAAAGCCTTGTGAAGAGGTTTATAAGGTCTGGTGTCTTATAAAGACTGTACCTGCCATGTTTTATGCCGTATGGTCTCTTTCCTTGAAAAGGATGGACTTGCCGCAGCAAGTATGTAATGAAGGTACATCCGATTGGTCCCAGGGATGATGAATTTACCACGTAAGGAGAAATTGAGTGGAGGGTGTTTGATTTGTCCATATAGAAGAATGTGAAGAAATCAGAGTTCTCATAGGGCTTGATAGGCTAGAGGCAGGGGAAATATATCTCTGAACTGGGAAAGTATGCCCATCATGAGGGACACTTCATAAAATAAATGTAGGCTTTTTATTGGGAGAAATTTCTTCACACAGAGACTTTGCTTGGATGTAGCTTTGGATGCCTGTGAAAATTCAGTTGTTCGATGTTCATTTAGAATTGAGCTCAATCCATTTCTGAGTATTAAGGGATTTGAGGGATTCTGGGAAAGGCAGAAGATCAGCAATGATCTTGATGAATTGTGGAGAAGATTTATCGGACTGGTAGGGCTGACATCTGCTCCCATTTCCCAATTATTCTTTAGCATTCTATCGGAGCATTATCTCTGCGGAGCATAACGAATGTGGAGGTTTTCAGTGTCATGGAATGCATAAGGTCAATAAACTCCTTGGGCCAAATGAAATTTATTCCAGGATGCCATGGGAATCAAGGGAAGAAATTGCTGGGGCTCTGATAGAGAGTTTTGCATCTATGCTAGCTACAGATGAGAAACCAGAATACGGAAAAGTATTGATTTTCGTATGAGAAGAGTAGTCGAGATAAGCCAGGTAACTACAGGCTAGTGTGCCTTGCAGGGGTCAGAGGGAAATTACTGGAGAAGATTCTAAGGGACAGGATATTTGTACATCAAAGGCGAAACAGATGACGGGTGTTCTCAGCATGCCTCTGTGAGAGAGAAAAAGTGCCCCAGCAATTTGTTTGAGTTTTTCAGAATGTTTAGTTTTAAGTTTACAGCGCGGAAACAAGCCCACTGGGTCCGCGTCAACCAACGATCCCCACACATAACACTATCCTACACACACTAGAAACAATTTACAATACCAAGCCAATTAGCTTGCAGACCTATACGTCTTTGGAGTGTAGGAGGAAACCAGAGAAAACCCACGCACGTCGTGGGAAGAACGTACAAACTCCGTACAGACAAGCACCCTAAGTCAGGATGGAGCCCGTGTCTCTGGTGCTGTAAGGCAACATCTGTACCGCTGCACCACTGTCCTGCCATTGAATTGTATTGAAGAAGATTTATGAAGTAGAGAGGGTGAGAAATGTTGTCTAAATGAACTTTAATAAGGCATTTGACAAGATGACGTGGTAGTCTGATCCACAAGAATAAGCAGGATATCATTCAGATGGAAAATTGGGAAGAGCGCTGGCAGATAGAATGTATTCCTGACGAGTGTGAGATGATTCATTTTGGGAAATCAAATAGGGTTTGGACTTCAAGTCCATAGTTCCCTGAAGGTGACAATGTTGGTAGATAGAATGGTGAAGAAAGTATTTCCTTGGGATATGAAATTATTATTGCCTTGAGAGATTGTGATGTTACTTTACAAAAGACTGGTTAGACTGTATTTGGAGTATAGTGTGCAGTTCTGGTCGCCACGTAGTATCGAGGATACAAATGGGTTTGAGAGAATGCAGAGAAGATTCACAAAAATATTGCCAGGATTGGACAGCTTCAGTAATGGGAAGAGACTGGATTCCTAATTCATACCTCAGCAAGGGATCACTAGGGACCACCTCTTGCTCTACCATGGACTTGTTTTCTAATTGCATATTTTTGTGCTAATGTCCTGTTTATCTTTTTACACTTTTTCTTTACACTACTTTGTAGAATTCATGGGTAAATTATACATAACATGTGTGTTTTCGGAGCCTATGTGGCCATGATGCTGCTGCAGACAAAATTTTCATTCTGCCTGTACTTCATAACAATAAACTTGACTTGGGTAGGCTGTGCTCGTCTTCCCTGAAGTGAAAGAGGCTAATAGAGATTTATAACATTTAAGAGACATAAATAGGGTAGGTAGTCAGAATATTTTCCCCATGGTAGGTTATCAAGAACAAAAAAGAGCATTTAAATTTTTAAAGTAGGACTTGTCATTTCAAAAGCCCAGCTCTTGGTTTCATAACCTGTCTCGGACGATAACCTGACGATGGCAAGATGGCGTCTAACCCAGGCAACTCTTTGTGTGTTAGTTACAGAAGTGGATTTGCAATCACGCATTACAATCACTCCACTCTTTTAAATCTCTACTCAAACTAAACTCAACTCATTGTGAAAGGAACATTTTGGAGCAGCTCACCATTTGTACAATTTCTAACAGCTTTGAAAATGATTTTCTACTCAAATTCACGTATAACTATTTAATGAACAGTACAATGAATGGATTAGAGAACAATTTAAAGATTTGTATTGTTTACCAATTCAGGGTCCGAGAGGTTTGCCAGGATCTTTTGGACATCCAGGAGCAATCGTGAGTAGCATACATCCAATAAGCTCTTCATAGAGATAAACTGGAATCTACTTCCATTTCTGATTCTGTATTCCCCTCCCTTTTTTCACAGGGCATTCCTGGTAGCAATGGGATACCAGGCCCACCTGGTCCACCCGGGGAGCCAGTAAGTCATCTTTCAATGCTGTAAATTAACAAACGTCCAACATATTGAAAGGCAGGAGGATCACATCAGGAAGCACCTTGGAATTGAGTGCAACCTAACAAATTTTATTCTGTTGAAGCTAATGAACAATAATATAGCATGTGTAAAACTGAGTTACATCTACAATGGAAAAGTGTCACTGGTGTGGTAGGGTTGCTCTCTCTCAGTGCTAGAGACCGGGCTTTGATCCTGACTACTGTTGCTGTCTGTACAGAGTTTGCATGTTCTCCCGTGGGTTTTCTCCGGGTGCTCCGGTTTCCTTCCACACTCCAAAGAGGTACAAGTTTGTAGGTTAATTGGCTTCTGTAAATTGTAAATTGTCCCTAGTGAGTAGGATAGTGCTGGTGTATGGGGATCACTGGTCGGCATGGACGGTGGTCCAAAGGGCCCGTTTCCATGCTGTACCTATAAAGTATAAAGTTTCTATTCCAAATATCCAAAACCTATTTTATTTTCTACCTGATCCCATGGAATTCCCTTCCAGCACATTAGGAGAAAATCTTTAGAGTTGTGTGGGTGTTGATGGTTATAACATATTCCAAAGTTCTAAAAACCACACAGCTGACACTTATGCTGTTACATCAGAATGACACAATGCCATTGAAACTGTACTCCAATGGCTTCTTCATACAGCTCCTGGTGGCACCTACAACTAAGACAGTAGAACCATAAATACATTGAGATTACTGTCTCATGAAGCAGCCAGAAATTACTACTTGGAGACATCCAGATCCAAATATATTACAATGACGGCAGAGATCAGCTTCAGATGGGATGGCCTGGAAAAGAGACCAACTTACCTATGTAGCTAGATGTTTGCCTCTACAGCTGTTAAACCTGACAGCATTACCTGCAATTTAGATTGGATTTATTTTTTTGACATTGGAAATATATTTAGCTTTTATTGCTAACGCTCATTCAGACCTCTCACAAAATTGGTCAAAAAGTTGTTTGAAGTAGCATGAGGAGAGTAGCATGAAGCAAGTGCTAATTTGGATCTGAATTGGAGAAGAGAGAGAGAGAGAGAGAGAGAGAGAGCACATATTCATTTCCTTGACGGACATTACATCAGATAGTCTTCCAAAATAATGTGTTCATTTTCAGCATCATCTACAGAGATCAGAGCAGAAAGCCCCACATGTTAAATTAATTTGCTATGATTGGATTTATGTATACAATTGGTGAATTGGAATGTAATTTATGTGGTACTTTGCCCTTCAAAAATCCTAAAATACTTGACAGTAATTTTGAAGTGTAGTTGCTTTATATGATAGAACGGAAATGCAGTATGCCCCCTAATCACTAGGCTGTTATGTAAACTATTGCCGAGCTATCTTTAATTATACTGGAGGATTTAACACGTTGAATTTATTCTGGTGCATTTGAAATAAGGCATTGAAAGTAAGGTTTGGAGAACTGCATAAGTTATAGTGTCATGGAATCATACAGCAGGGAAACAGACCCTTCAACCCATCTCGCCCATGCTGACCACATTGGTAAACTGGGCGAGTTCCATTTGGCTGCATTTGGTCCATAGCCCTCTAAACCCTTCTTATCCATATATTTGTCCAAATGTCTTTTAAAAGTCATAATTGTATCTGCTGCTATGGCAGCTCATTCTAGATATAGACCACCCTCAGAGTGAAAAGGTTGACCCCAAGGTCCCCCTTAAATCGTTCTTCTCACCTTAACCTAATGTCCTCTAGTTTTAGAACCCTCTACCTTGGGGAAAAAGACAGTGAGTGCTCATGTTATTCATGTTCCTCATGATCTTGTACTTCTCAATATGTTCACTCCTCAACCTCCTACACCAAAGAAAAAAGTCCCAGCCTATCCAACTTTCCCATTTAACTTAAGCCTGTCACCCCGGGTAACATCCTGGTGAATCTCTTCTGCACCTTTTCCAACTTAATGATTTATTTCATATAGCAGGGCGACCAGAACTGAACACAATGCTCCAAATGTATTCCCATCAACAACTTGTACAGGTGTATGATGATATCCCAACTTTTGGACTCACTATATTTTGAATGAAGGCAAGTGTGCCAAACACCCTCTTCACCACACCGTCCAGCTGACTCGCCACTCTCAGAAAATCGTGCACATGTATACCTAGATCTCTGTTCTGCAACACTCTCCTGGGCTCTAGCATTTATTTTGCAAGTCCTGCCTTGTCCAGATGAGAACTATATTCTGCACTCTGTATTTTACCTTTGTTCAACCTATTAGACTTGAGTTTGGATTAATTGTATTTATGTTTAATATTAACTGATTTGATTGATAGCTTGCAAAACAAAGCTTTTCACTGTACCTTGGTGCATGTGACAATAATAACCCTAAACCTAGTGTCTGGATAATCAGTCTATCATGTGAGAATTCATGCTTCCTCACTGTTTCATGTGGTTCTGTTTCATTTTAGTCTGCGCTGCCTCTCATGGGAGATATTGGTGCCTTACTAAAGGTAATTGTGTCATTTGAACATTGTGAAAACAGATTATTTAACCGTCTGCAACAATTTGATGTAGCATGAGGGTGATATTAGTAGGTTAGTTGAAGCTGCTCTATTACACGATTGGCAGTTTTCATGAGTTCGTTGACAAAATGTGTGTTTCTAAACTTTTCTGGTGTTTATTCTGAACATTTTGTAATCCCAACATGTCAGCATTTATGCCTCTAGCCCTGGCTGGCACAGGTTCACAATCAAAACTGCTGGGTTAAATGTTAATAGTTAAGTGTTAGCTAATTTTTGTTGCTTCAGTTCATTGTATTGTGTCATAGAATCATACAGCATGGAAACAGATCGTTCGGCCCAACTTGTCCATGGCATCCACATTCCAATAATATTACAAACCGCAAGTTTCCCAGCATTGATACTTGTGGGACACCACTATTCTCAGGCTTCCAACCATGATATCTACTCTCTACCACCATCTCCTAGTGCCAAGCCAAGGTTGGCTTCTTGCCCTAGCTACCATGGACCCTGAACTTTTGAACCAGTTTCCCATGGGGATCTTATCAAAGACCTTATGAAGATTCGTGTAAATCACATCTACTGCCCCACACTCATCAATACATTTTATTACTTCTTCAAAGAATTAATTCACATCATGCAGTTACATGCAAATTTGATCCTATATCTAAATAACTCTTCAACGTAGAAAAATCCTGATTAGTCACTTCCCTTCACTCCCTTTTAAGGTGCCAGCACAGAATACACTACATTTATATAGTGTAAATAACACTCATGGCAGCAAACTGATGCAGCTAAAGTGCACTGATGACAAGTGAGAAGTAACAAAAGATCTGAGCTGAAAATACCACAAATTATAAAGTATTACCATACTTCTTTTTAGACGATGTGAGATCTTCTCTTAGTATTTCTCAAATTGCTGCAAGATGTAGCTACAGTAGAATCCCTGCTTCATATCATCTCATCCAGTCTCAATTTGCCTATTTTTCTGTTTCATGGACAGAATGCATGCAGCAGCTGTCTGGCTGGTGGCCATTCGAGACTACCTGGAATGAAAGGCGACCGAGGTGTGCCGGGGATACCTGGGACTGACGGTCTCGATGGCAGTCAGGTAAAGGAGCACAGAAATAACCAATGCGCAGCTCAGTATCATCGTTTCATAAGGTATCTGAATAACAGGAGGTGATTTACTTCTGCAAGAGAAACAGACCAAACTGTGCTAACACAGATAGATCAGTTTTTTAAATGAATTATTTGCTGCTATTTTGAAGATAGCCCAGAGATCCAGAAGTATGGCTGGAGTAAGCCAGTTAATTACAGACCAGTGAGTCTTTCATCAGGAATAAGGAAATTATTGAAAAGTATTATGAGACTAACAGCACTTGGAGAGGTAGAGATTGCCGAGGGAGAGTCAGTTTGGTTCTATAAGTTTGCAGATGACACTATAGTGGGTGGTATCATAGATAGTGAAGATAGATACCAAAATTTACAACAAGCTCTTCATCTGAGCAAGTGGGCTGAGAAATAGCCAATGAAGTTTAATGCAGATAAGTGCGAGGGATGTCAAACCAGGGCAGGACCTTTACAGTAAATGGGAGGGCCCTAGGGAGTGTTGTAAAACAGAGGGATCTAGGATTACAGTTCCCTGAAAGTGGCATCACAAGTAGAGAGGGTGGTCAAGAAGGCTTTTGGTACATTGGCCTTTATCAGTCAAGATATTGAGTGTAGAAGTTGGGATGTTATGTTGCAGTGTTGCTGTGTCAACACTTGGAGTACTGAGGTCATCCTACTAGAGGAAAGATGTCATTAAGTTGGAATGAGTACAGGGAAGATTTACGAGGATGTTGCCTGGACTTGAGGGGCTAAGCTATCGGGAGAGGTTTGGCAGGTTGGGTCTTTATTCCTTGGAGCACAGGAGGCTAATCTTATCGAGGTCTATAAAATCATGAGGGGAACGGATTGCATGAATGCGCAGTCTTTTACCCAGGGTAGGGAAATCAAATACAAGAGGGTACATGTTAAAGGGAAGAGGGACAAGATTTAATACAAACCTGAAGGGCTTTTTCATTCAGAGGGTGGTGGGTATATGGAACGACATACCAGAGGAGGGCAGGTATTATAACAACATATAGAAAACATTGGACAGATAGATGGATAGGAAAGATTAGAGGGATATGGGCCAAATGTCTGCAAATAGGACTCGCTTAGATGGAGCATCTTGTGTGACTACTGTCTGGTAGCACTTTCATTTACCGTAATGAAGTGGTTGGAGCGGATGATTACAGCGTGATCTGTATCCTCTGGTTATTGATACACCAGTTGCAGGAAGTTATTAATTAATCTTACAACTTTTCATGTTTGTAAACGCATCTATTAAATCTCCTCTGAGCATTCTCTATTCTAAAGTAGGATTTGTTTCATTCTTAGATTATGTTTGATTATTACTTGGAAAAAAAAAATGATAATTTAAGAAATACAAAAAATCTTTCCGTTATTATTATTATTAAAAGGATCATAAACCTATCAACTTCATACCAGCCATCTGCTTCCAGGTTCTGAAAAGTGAATCACATGATATGAAATGCCCACCTGATGCATTAATAGGGCACGTAACAAAGGCTACCATTTTACCAATTCGTGTTGGGGCAAGTAATTGTGGAATGTTTCAAGTAGACTTGTAGAGTAGACTCAAGAAGTAGACAAGATGACAAGTGAGACAAGATGGCGCCGGTGAAGGTGGCTGCCGTCGTACCTGCTCCGGGTGTTTGCTCGTATATTGTCTTGTCAATTGTCGTTTTTAATTTATTAGCACAACCTGCACGTTGTCGGACTACTTATGACAAACAAACACTTATTGACATCGGGAAAAACTGCCTGCCCACAGTCCGTAACAGCTCCGATTGGCCAAGGAAGATACTACCGGGAGTAAACAACACCGAGAGAACCAACGCAAGGCCAAGGAGGAGGCCCAGAGGAAAACAAGCCGGGGTCAGGAACAGGCTCAGGAGTAGAGCCCATCGTTCACCACTGCCTAGCATCCTGCTAGCCAACGTCCAGTCGCTGGAGAACAAGCTCGATTACCTCAGGGCCAGGGTCCGATACCAACGGGACATTCGGGACTGTAACATCCTTTACCTCACCGAGACATGGCTAACCCCAACGACGCCGGACCACGCTATCCAGCCAGCAGAACACCTCTCTGTTCACCGTATGGACAGAACAGAGGAGTCTGCGAAGTCTAGAGGAGGAGGGCTGTGTCTGATGACCAACAACAACTGGTGTGACCGCAGAAACGTAGTCCCTCTCACACACTCCTGCTCACCAAACCTGGAGCTCCTGACCATCAAATGCCGCCCGTTCTATCTCCCCCGTGAGTTTACATCTATCATTATCAGTGCCGTTTATATTGCACCACAAGCGGACACGGTCACTGCCCTGTCTGAGCTACATGATGCGATTACTAGCTACCAAACCATCTACCGCGATGCAGCCCTCATTGTGGCCGGGGACTTTAACCGTGCAAACCTAAAATCAGTAAGGCCGGACTTGCGGCAACACATCACTTGCAACACCAGAGGTGAGAGAACTTTAGACCACTGCTACTCACCATTTAAGGATGGTTACAGGGCCAGATCTCTCCCTCCATTCGGTAAGTCCGACCATGCCGCCATACTACTCATGCCAAAATATAAACAGAGACTGAAACGGGAAGTTCCGGTAAGGAGGGAGGTGACGCGCTGGACCGACCAATCAGAGGCCTCTCTACAAGATGCCCTCGACACTGCTGATTGGGACATGTTCCGTTGCAGCTCTGATGACATCAACATGTTTACGGAAGCGGTGCTGGGGTTCATTGAGAAAGTCACGAACGACTGTGTCACCAAACACACTGTCAGAATGTTCCCCAATCAAAAATCGTGGGTGGACAGAAACATCCGTGACGCTCTCAGGACCCGCACCGCCACCTACAACACAGCGCTGGCAACCGGAAACAAGGAGGATTTCAAAGCTGCCTCCTACTACGTCCGCAGAGCAGTAAAGGAGGCAAAACAACGCTACTGGAGGAAACTGGAGTTACAGCTACAGCAGTCGGACTCTAGGGGGCTATGGCAAAGTCTTCACACAATCACGGACTATAAACCCAAACCCACATCCATCCCAAATCCGAACACCTCCCTTGCGGAAGAACTAAACGTCTTTTATGCGCGCTTTGAGAATAACACCCAGGCCCTCGAAGCCCATCACATCTCATCCAGCAGCGAGGAGGTGACATTCCAGGTGACGGAACACGATGTGAGGCGCACACTCAAGCGGGTGAACCCCAGGAAGGCTGCAGGTCTGGATGGGATTACTGGGCGTGTCCTCAGAACCTGCACAGACCAACTAGCCCCTGTATTCACAGACATTTTCAATCTCTCCCTCACCCAGTGTATTATCCCCACCTGTTTTAAATGGTCCACCATAGTCCCTGTCCCCAAAAAACCCCAACCCAGCTGTTTAAATGACTACCGCCCCATAGCCCTGACCTCCACAGTAATGAAGTGTTTTGAGAAACTCATCAAAACTTTCATTACCTCCTCCCTACCCACCATCCTGGATCCACTACAATTTGCATACCGCCCCAATAGATCCACTGATGATGCCATAGCCCACCTACTCCATACCACTCTCACCCACCTGGACACCGGGAAAGGAGCTTATGTTAGACTGCTGTTCATAGATTACAGCTCAGCGTTTAACACCATAGACCCCTCAAAGCTGGCCTCCAAATTGTACAACCTCCACTTGTGCCCATCCCTGTGCAAGTGGATCCACAATTTCCTGACCGGCAGACCACAGGTGGTGCGTGTGGGCCATCACATGTCATCCTCCCTCACCCTCAACACTGGGGCCCCCCAGGGCTGTGTGCTGAGCCCTCTGCTGTATTCTCTCTACACCCACGACTGCAAGGCCATCTCAGACTCTAACATCATAGTCAAGTTTGCCGATGACACAGCAGTGGTAGGCCTAATCTCAAACAATTATGAGGCAGCCTACCACTCTGAAATCATCCACCTGGCAAACTGGTGTAGACCGAATAACCTGGAGCTGAACACCTCCAAGACCAAGGAGCTCATAGTGGACTTCTCCAGGAAGCAGCAGAGAAGCTTTCTCCCCCTCAGCATAAACGGGGCCCGGGTGGAGAGGGTGGAGAGCTTCAGGTACCTCGGCATCCACATCTCCCAGGACCTGACATGGTCACACCACCTCAGCAGCCTGGTAAAGAAGGCCAACCAGCGTCTTTACCATCTCAGACGGCTGAGGGACTTCAAGCTCCCCCTCAGGGTGTTCAAGAACTTCTACACCCATACTGTGGAGAGCATCGTGAGTGGGAGCATCATCACCTGGAGGGGGAACACCACCAAGAGGGACCAACTGGCTCTGAGGAGGGTGGTTCGCTCAGCTGAGCGGACCATCAAAACCACCCTTCCCAACCTGTAGGACATCTACACCAAGCGCTGCAGGTCAAGAGCCAGGAGGATTATCCAGGACTACACTCACCCCAACAACAGACTGTTTTCCCTGCTGCCCTCAGGGAAACGGTACCGGCTGCTCAGGGTCAACACGGAGAGAATGAGGAGGAGTTTCTTTCCCCAGGCCATGAGACTGCTGAACGAGGACTGAGTGTCGCCGCCCCCCCCCCCCCCCCCCCAGCCCCCCAACGCCCAAACCCTCCCCACCCTCCTCACCAGCACCTGCACCCCCGCCCAAACCCCCGCCCCGCCCCGCCTCGCCACCATCAAACACACACACACACACACACACACACACACACACACACACACACACACACACACACACACATGGGACTGAACTGGATGGAACATGCTGTCATCACAGGTGTTCCACGGCACTTGTCACTTTGCTTGTAACAGCACTACTTGTTATGTGGTATATTTATGGGGTATGTGTTATATGTGGGTATTGTTGTATGTGGGTTATGTGGTATCTATGGGGTACATATTTATTATGTGTTATATGTGGGTATTGTTTTATGTGGGTTATGTGTAAGTGGGGAACCATGCACAATTGGACAGACACTTAAGCATTTCACTACTGGTTATACCTGTATAATTGAGTATGTGACCAATAAACTTAAACTTGAAACTTGAACTTGAAACTAGACTATTTGACTTATCTTTATTTTGCTGCATGTTTAAAAAGGTAGTCATGCTCTAAAATTACATTCCTGCGTTTCCATAATCCGCAAGTTCTCTGTGCTCAAGCATTTGATCCAATCTCCTGTTAAAGTAATGACCAACATCAGCATCCTTAACCTGAGAGAGTTACAGGTTCTAACATCAGTCTTAATGAAGACATCTAACTTCAGTCTTAGTGACGTGGGCCAGCACAGTGGCACAGCGATAAGAGTTACTGCCCTACAGCACCAGAGACCTGGGTTCGATCCTGACTACGGGTGTTGTCTGTGAGGAGGTTGTACATGCTCCCTGTGTCCTGCGTGGGCTTTCTCCGGATGCTCCGGTTTACTCCCACACTCCAAAGAGGTACAGGTTTATAGGTTAATTGGCTTGGTAAAATTGTAAAATGTCCCTAGTGGGTGTAAGATAGTGTTAGTGTGTGGAGATCACAGGTCCACACGGACTCAGTGGGCTGAAGGACCTGTTTCCACGCTGTATCTCTAAACTTAAAAAAACGAAATCCCTTCTCATTACCTCTCCAGAACTTTAGCTAAAGATTGTGTAAACTACTGTGTTACCCTGCAAAATGATGAAACATTCATTACACAGGCACCCTGACGTGTTTTTTCATCAAGGGGGATACACATGACATTCCTGAGATTCTAAGAACAAGCTCCAAGGCCCAGCCCTAGACAAAGTAAAACAGGAGGAAAAACATTCTCTACATTGTTAAAAATAGTATAATTTATTATCTCAAATGTTAATGCATTGTTCAGAAGAAAGCAAAATGTTCATAGTTATGTAATGGATGAACGACTGCTCATGTGAACAAATGAGCACATCAAATAGATTAGTTAAAACAAATGTAGGTCCCTTGCAGTCAGAAACGGGTGAATTGATCATGGGGAACAAGGACATGGCAGACCAATTAAATAACTACTTTGGTTCTGTCTTCACTAAGGAAGACATAAATAATCTGCCGGAAATAGCAGGGGACCGGGGGTCAAATGAGATGGAGGAACTGAGTGAAATCCAGGTTAGCCGGGAAGTGGTGTTAGGTAAATTGAATGGATTAAAGACCAATAAATCCCCAGGGCCAGATAGGCTGCATCCCAGAGTACTTAAGGAAGTAGCCCCAGAATTAGTGGATGCATTAGTGATAATTTTTCAAAACTCTTTAGATTCTGGAGTAGTTCCTGAGGATTGGAGGGTAGCTAATGTAACCCCACTTTTATAAAAAAGGGAGGGAGAGAGAAAACGGGGAATTACAGACCAGTTAGTCTAACATCGATAGTGGGGAAACTGCTAGAATCAGTTATTAAAGATGGGATAGCAGCACATTTGGAAAGTGGTGAAATCATTGGACAAAGTCAGCATGGATTTATGAAGGGTAAATCATGTCTGACGAATCTTATAGAATTTTTCGAGGATGTAACTAGTAGAGTGGATAAGGGAGAACCAGTGGATGAGTTATATCTGGACTTTCAGAAGGCTTTCGACAAGGTCCCACATAAGAGATCAGTATACAAACTTAAAGCACACGGTATTGGGGGTTCAATATTGATGTGGATAGAGAACTGGCTGGCAGACAGGAAGCAAAGAGTAGGAGTAAACGGGTCCTTTTCACAATGGCAGGCAGTGACTAGTGGGGTACCGCAAGGCTCAGTTCTGGGACCCCAGCTATTTACGATATATATTCATGATTTGGACGAGGGAATTGAATGCAACATCTCCAAATTTGCGGATGACACGAAGCTGGGGGGCAGTGTTAGCTGTGAGGAGGATGCTAGGAGGCTGCAAGGTGACTTGGATAGGCTGGGTGAGTGGGCAAATGCATGGCAGATGCAGTATAATGTGGATAAATGTGAGGTTATCCACTTTGGTGGCAAAAACAGGAAAGTAGATTATTATCTGAATGGTGGCCGATTAGGAAAGGGGGAGATGCAACGAGACCTGGGTGTCATGGTACACCAGTCATTAAAAGTAGGCATGCAGGTGCAGCAGGCAGTGAAGAAGGGAATGGTATGTTAGCATTCATAGCAAAAGGATTTAAGTATAGGAGCAGGGAGGTTCTACTGCAGTTGTACAGGGTCTTGGTGAGACCACACCTGGAGTATTGCGTACAGTTTTGGTCTCCTAATCTGAGGAAAGACATTCTTGCCATAGAGGGAGTACAGAGAAGGTTCACCAGACTGATTCCTGGGATGTCAGGACTTTCATATGAAGAAAGACTGGATAGACTCGGTTTGTACTCGCTAGAATTTAGAAGATTGAGGGGGGATCCTTTCCCCCCCTTTCCAGGACAAGACCCCTTTCCAGGACAAGGGGTCACAGCTTAAGGATAAGGGGGAAATCCTTTAAAACCGAGATGAGAAGAACTTTTTTCACACAGAGAGTGGTGCATCTCTGGAACTCCCTGCCACAGAGGTTAGTCGAGGCCAGTTCATTGGCTATATTTAAGAGGGAGTTAGATGTGGCCCTTGTGGCTAAGGGGATCAGAGGGTATGGAGAGAAGGCAGGTACGGGATACTGAGTTGGATGATCAGCCATGATCATATTGAATGGCGGTGCAGGCTCGAAGGGCCGAATGGCCTACGCCTACTCCTGCACCTATTTTCTATGTTTCTATCAAGTCATTCTCCAA